>NC_047110.1:113294803-113464803 GCF_902500255.1 Thalassophryne amazonica | reverse complement strand
TGTTTCACCAAATCTAAACAATAAACCCATTTTTTTCCCTGTTTCTTCCATACATTGTCTTTACTGATCTATCTTGTAATTGTTGTTGTATCAAATGTTCGAAATAAACAGTTTTCATTCATAAACAGTTTTCATTCATTCATTTTCATTCATTCATTCATACATTTTCTGAGCATATTTTTAATTATCCCATTTGCTCTTTCCACTAAAACTGCACTTTGAGGATGATAAGCACAATGTGTTTTTGCATTTATTTTCAAATGTTCTATTAAATGTTGGATGATTTTATTTACAAAATGTGTACCATTATCACTGTACATTGTTTCAGGTCATCCATGTCTTGGAATTATGTCTCTACAAAGTATCTTTGCAACTGTTAAAGCATCTGCATGTCTAACAGGGAACACCTCTACCCATTTGCTATATGCATCAATCAATACTAGGCAATATTTTTTTTCCCTTCACATTGGTTCAATTCAATAAAATCCATATGGATTATTTGGAACGGGTATTAAGGTGTTGGAAATTTTCCTCGTTTAGGTCTCTCATTACCCTGCGGGTTGTGCTTGCATAAATTAAACATGCTCTGCAGTAATGTTTTGCATATGCCTGAAATGTAAACCTCACAAAATGATTATTAACCAGTCCAACCATCCCAGCCGTAGAAATGGGACATGGTCCATGACTTACGACAGCCGCTCACTTGAAGAGGCTGCGGGGCAGGACTGGTTTGTTTGAGGATCAGGCATACACACCATCAGCGGTTTGGCGGACATTGTGACACATTAATTTGCCAAAATTAATTGACTGGATGAATGATAAGCATTGATTAATATCGATTATTACGTGCAGGCCAATCTTAATATGACATTTCAATTCCCGACAATGATCCAATACTCCAATTAGATCAATACACTGCCTACCATGTAGGCATATGGGCAAATTTGACCCCACCACAGTACCCCAGTGCCATATCCTCATGTCCTAGTGAGTCATAGCATCACAGAGACAAGGTCGAGTAATCATGACTGGGCCTGCCTTAGGTTGTCCCAGGGTTTAAGATGGGATCTTACCCGTCATGGGCTCGCAGCCTTCCATACTGGGCAGGGGTTCCAAGGGGTGGGGGAACACCCATTAAGAGGTGTCATGTCAAAACAGCTTTAATTGCACAGAACATCAAACATGCAGGATCATTGAAAGTGAATTGAAATATCTTTTAGCAATTTATCCCAGAATAGATCTGTTGGATTAATCAATGCTTAAACACCAATAATAAATAGAAATAATGACAGAATCTGATACATAAACAATGTTTGGTTCGCAGGAATAACTATGGGTCAGGATGGACAATAATCAGGAAAAGTTGTCCAACAATCTCTATCCTTTAAGGCCTAACTTAATCTGCCTACATCAACTAATAATTAATTAAGCATTTCATTGGTGATTAATGCTTTTTGAAAGCCTGCAGCTTCTTGTTTGATTTGCAGCAGGGGTTAGTTGTATCTCATGGGAGTTCACATTATTTCAATCAAAATACAGGATGATCAAAATATTGAGTTATTATTATTTGTTGCTTCTACATTGCTGTCAATTCACCCTCACCAACATTAATGCTTTCAACAGGAGCTCAATAAACATGTTACAGTCATCAACCCTGTTTTACTTCAACATTCTTAATCCAACTGTCACTTGCACATACATTCTGTCCACATTGTATCATACAACCTTCTGCTCTGCTCTTCAGCTGGAGTGATAAATTACACTTTGTTTCCAAAACAAACCACAGTTCAAAAAACAGAACCCTGAATGTATTTGGTAAAGTCAATGCAACGTAATGCAAAACAACATTAAAGTTGGAATTGATTACATCAAATAAACAATATCCCTCTAAATTTAACAGTAACAAACACTTTTAAAACACTAGTATCAATTACATGTAAAACCCCTGTATCTTCTGTGTTAAAGCACAACAAAACTGCAGTGCTTCTCAATTTCTCAAGTTGTGTGTGTGGAGCAGCAGGGAGAGGAGGAGGGAAGTGAGCATTTAGAGCTTCCCTCAGCAGCTGTGTGTGTACACACTCCTCCTCCAACACCCCAGACCAGGAACAGAATACCACAACTGCTACAACAAACAAGCAAAATAACCCAACTCATCTAAAATAAAAACGTCCACAGGTCCAAAGAAGACCTGTGTTACATTACACGCAACATATTATACACACATGTAGACACGTAGAACTCAACGGAACTGTTAATTACAGTGGACTGATAGGAGACTTTTTTTTGGATCAGTCAATCAACAGTTTTTCAATCTTTTAGCAGTATTTAATATGTATACTGGGGAACTGATTCATAGAAATGTTTTATAACCCAAAGTCTTTATTGCCTAGATGAGGCTGTTTCCAGCAAGTTCATGGATACCTGCTGGAACTCATTGATCTAAGTGGTCAGTTCCACAGGAGCTCATTCATGATTACTGAGGCAAGATTGGCCAAATACTGCAATGTTCAATTGAAGCAGTCAATCTGAATTTTCTTCTTTTCCCACAGAGAGAAAAGAATCACCTCACACAAATTTCAAACCAACACCACACAAAAATATATCACACAACAATAAGTCCAATCATTAATCACTCTACTGAAATATAATCTTGATCAGCTTTGCTTAAAATCTGTTAAGTAGGTGAAACTAACCAACTTCTACACCTTATCCAGTGTACAAAAATCAACCATATTTTAACCACGTCATCCCAGTTACATGATCATTTAATATGGAAAGTAGGAAGACGATAGTATTTATTGTCTTTGAGTTATCATCTTAACAAGCTAAAAAGTTTTGTTTCATCAACAGATCTACTTCAGAATTCTCCCTCAAAATACTCTTTTACCCTGGACACCAACTCACACTCATATACACATACAAAATTGATTAATGTGCACTTATTTCTCAGTATCTTAACTCCACACTTTAAAATGTTTGAGGAGCCAGCGACTGTGACCTTGACAGTTTTATCTAAAACAATTCACAATAATTACACACAATCTGTCTATATAGCAACACCAGAATAAAAGTAAGGAAAAATTGATAAGTATAATCTTCTAGAAAAGAAAGAACTGCAACCTTATATGTACATAAACAAAATTCATGTTGAAAACGGAGGACTCCTTATCTTTGCGAGTGTGTACATTCACACGCAAAGTGTCCATTCTTCCCACACTTCCAACATGTCAATTTCCTCTTTATCTCACGTCCACGGGCTTTACCTCTGGCCGCTCTGCAGCGCTGACCTTTGCCCTTTCCTACAAAATACACTTCTTCCTCACACATCATTATGACTGCTCCGGCAGGTTTAAAAACTGCTGTGTTTGGTACAAAAGCATGATCTGGTGTATTTTTCACTCCACATCTCTCTTGCCTTTTTGTAAAATCACTGGTGTTCTCTTTTATGGTATCAAATAATATGTTGTGGAGTTTAACTGTAATTTTCCCAAGACGTTAACTGTCTCTTGCCACATTTTTAAGTGTTCAGGTGATGCTGGATCTTTGGTCATCATCTGTGGTCTGGTGAGTGTAGGGAGGTGGAGGAGGCACACTTGCTGTAGCTTCAGCATTATCTCTGGCTGGGTTCTGCGGAGGGGGCCTCTGGCTCCCTCCCGGTGTCTCGTTATCAATTTCATTTTTATTATAAAAGATGCTCTTAAGGTCGTCTTGTTCCTGCTTCAGTTTGTTTTTGACTTTATTCTCAGCCTCACGCCGCCTGTAGGCTTCACTTTTCCACTTTAGTGCATTTTCTAACCCACACATTTTGCTTTTTTGCAGAGCCCTTAACTTTCCTCTTTATATTTTCCACTAATTCTGTTGTTGTTTCTGGCTGTAATTTCCCTGAGAAATTGAACTGTTTTTGCCACATGCTTAAATGTGTAGATGACCTGTGAAATTTAACCTCCATATACCTAAAATCATTAGACTGTGGTTGTGTGTCATGTTTACTGTGAGAACAGCAGCAGTTACCCATTCTAGCTGTTCGCGGGGTTATCTCATAGGGAGATCTAAACGAACAGGCTGTTGTTCTTTTTTCACTGTTTGGTCACCGATCAGTCTGAAAAGTGTCACCACTTCGACCTCTGAGAGGTGGGTGACCTTGCTTAGGGCTTCTTTCCAGACTCGTAGGTTCACAAACAGGTGTGGTGCGTATGGAACGCTTACAACCTACTTCACAGACAGGGCTTTGTTTCTGCCAGTGGGTTAAAACTGGTGACAGGCCCCCACGATTCAGTTGCGTACGCCCTCAGTCATAAAAACACACATTCACACAAACACATTCACACCGCTGCGTTTCAGCTGTTATCACGCTTTCTGCGCCAACCAGTTTTTATATTAGAATTTATATAATATATTTATATATTTATATATAATACATCGGAATTTTACGGCTCGCCCTCGCAGTGGTCCCGGCCACACGCACACACGTGCACGTAAAGAAAAGCAGTCTTACCCATGATCACACTCTGTCACCACCGCTGAAGTCCGTATGCCTTCACCCCGTTAGGCGCCGACCCATTAGGGAGGAGACCTGTCCCCCCGGAAAAGGGTCTGCGGGAACTAGTCCCGGCCGTGGCCACGGTCTTCCGACAGGCTCCTCCGTCACAGGCTGACCACCATTCCGGTCTGTTGGCATCCGGCTCGAAGGTCAAAGATGTCAAAGTTGAAATCTGTAAAAAGCAACTCAGTTAACTAAACACAGAGAATGATCACGGCAGAGACTGAACTTCATTTCCTGATCAGGGAGAGCAGCATGACCCCTCGTCACTGTCCGTCAGTCAGCTCTGAAGGGCCCGCCCACTTTGCTCCTGAATTTATTAACACACAGACATATTACAAAACAATATACAAGGCACAGCTGCGTTTCTTCAGTCAATTCATTTTGTATCACTTCACACCTGGAAGGCGCCCTGCAGTCTTGCTCAGACAGATAGTAATTGTTCTTCAAATTGAAACATTACAGCGCCAGCCTCAAACTAGTGTATAGGCTGTGTTATTCTCTGCTCAAGGCTGAAATATTAATCTGTGCTGGACAAAAACATAGCTTTAGCAAAACAGTCTGAGCATTCATTAAGCAAAAGAACAAATGTTACTTCAACAGTTCAGTTTGTTTATATTACTGTTTTAACAATGAGTGATTATTTAGAAGAATAATGGTGCATGAACTCTTACACATGCATATATGTATATATGGAAACAGAATCAAAACAAGATGAAAGGCAGTTCATCAAAGTAAAGACATCAAAGTAAAGACAAAGACATTAATATTTGATAATAATATTGACAATATATAAAAAACTCTATCAAAGACATTAACATCAATTCAAGAATTGCCCTGGCAAGGTCAGCCAAAGGTCATGTTTTCTCGTGAAGGTCAAAGATTGGTTTATAAGCAGATAAAGTATCAATTTGTTTTTCAGGAGATTCTCTCTGAAGCAAAGTGACCTTACAGATGGTCTCGCTGAAAAACCGGGGGGGGGGGGGGGGGGCGACCCTGTCCCCTGTGATAAACTCATCGCTCCCTTAATATTTTTTTTCTGGCGCAGGGCCTGTGAACTTGATTAATTAAAACCTTTTAGCTGAGCTTTATATGTTATCTCAGAGGACTCCAGAGGCAGTTGCAAGGTACCAACAGGCCCGAAGGCCAGCAGCCTCTGCTACGGGGGAGGCAAAGCAGCGGGTGTGGGAGGAGTTTGGAGTAACCATGGAGAAAGACTTTTGGTTGGCACCAAGGTGCTTCTGGAAGGCCGTGAGGCACTTCAGGAGGGGAAAATGGGAAACCATCCAAGCTGTCTACAGTAAGGATGGGACTCTGTTGACCTCAATTGAGGATGTAATCCGGCGCTGGAAGGAACACTTTGAGGAACTTCTGCATCAGACCGGAGCGCCCTCTATAGTAGGGGCAGAGCTGGAAGCTGATGGAGGATTTTCATCAGTTTCCCTGGCGGAAGTCACTGAGGTAGTCAAACAACTCTGCAGTGGCAAGGTCCCGAGGGTTGATGAGATCTGTTCAGAAATGCTGAAGGCTCTGGGTGTGGAGGGACTGTCTTGGATGAGATGTCGCTTCAGCAGTGCCTAAGGAGTGGAAACTGGGGTGGTGGTCCCCATATTTAAAAAGGGGACCAGAGAGTGTGTGTCAACTACAGGGGCATCACACTACTCAGCCGCCCTGGTAAAGTCTAGTCCAGGGTGCTGGAAAGGAGGGTTCGGCCAATAGTCGAACCTCTGATTGAAGAGGAACAATGTGGGTTCCGTCCTGGTCGTGGAACCACCGACCAGCTCTTTACTCTCACAAGGACCCTGGAGGGGGCCTGGGAGTATGCCCACCCAGTCTACATGTGTTTTGTGGACTTGGAGAAGGTGTATGATCGGGTACCCTGGGAGATACTGTGGGAGGTGCTGCGGGAGCATGGAGTGAGGGGGTCCCTTCTCAGGGCCATCCAATGTCTGTACTCACAAAGCAAGAGCTGTGTTCAGGTGCTCAGCAGTAAGTCGGACTCGTTTCCGGTGGGTGTTGGCCTCCGCCAGGGCTGCACCTTGTCACAATCCTGTTTGTGATATTCATGGACAGGATATCGAGGTGTAGTCGGGTGGGGGGGTTCCAGTTTGGTGAGCTCTGGGTCTCATCACTGCTTTTTGTAGATGATGTGGTCCTGTTAGCTTCATCGGCCTGTGACCTCCAACACTCAGTGGATCGGTTCGCAGCCGAGTGTGAAGCAGCTGGGATGAGGATCAGCACCTAAATCTGAGGCCATGGTTCTCAGCCATGGATTGCCTACTCCGAGTAGGGAATACGGCCTTGCCCCAAGTGAAGGAGTTCAAGTACCTCGGGGTCTTGTTCACGAGTGAGGGGACGATGGAGCGTGAGATCGGCCGGAGAATCTGTACAGCAGGCGCAGTGTTGCATTTGCTCTACTGTACTGCTGTGATGAAAAGGGAGCTGAGCCAAAAGGTGTAGCTCTCAATCTACTGGTCAATCTTCGTTCAAACTCTCATCTATGGTCATGAGTGTTGGGTCATGACCGAAAGAACTAGATCGCGGGTACAAGCAACAGAAATGAGCTTCTTCAGGAGGGTGGCTGGTGTCTCCCTTAGAGATAGGGTGAGAAGTTCAGTCATCCGTGGTGAGATTCTGTGTGATGCCCACTGAATCTTCACCGAAAGCCATCTGAATTTTCCGAATGGTTTCCACCTGGCTGTCTCACACAGTTTCTGAAAAAATTTTCATGCAGCAAAGCAGCAGTCGCTCGGCCATTTTCCTGACAATGAAAATCCACCGAGGAGGCTGGACCACTCCTCCCACAAGGCGTGCTCACAGGCGAATGATGCAACCCGACAGGCGTGAAAAAACTCACGCATGCGCACGAAGGTTCAAGCTTGGCTGATGCAAGTGCACATGATTCAAATCCATATAATTTTGCAAAAATAAAAAAGGTCGGATACTTTCTAACAGACCTTGTATCTAAAAAATTAAGTTGACTGGAGGTCATATTTATCTCGGAAAGCCTGAAAACTAAGGAATATTTTATTGTTTGTGAAAGACAAGTAGGTTGTCAGGGCCCTTCCCTATCCCAGGATTTAAAAACATTGTCAGTTCTATTAGCAGGAAACTCCGTGTCAAAGGCACACCATTTAAATAATGGTAAAATTTTCTGAATTTGGGTCAAATTTATCACCTTTTGCCAGATCTTCAAGGTTAGAGTTATCCATGGGCATCTCAGTACTTCCACATGAGACCATAGATTTTTGTCTCCCATTAATGCCTGAAGAGGGAAATTCTTTATCAGTGTAAATTCCATGTCTTTCCACTTAGCTCTATAATCTTCATTACACCAATATAGTAGCGGAACCAACTGAGATGCATAAAAGTAATTTCTTAAACAGGGAAGGGCCATCCCTCCCTTTTCTTTTTGTAACTGCATTGTACTGTAACGTACCCTTGGTTTCTTTCCTTGCCAAATGAAACGTGATATTTGTTTATCCAATTCTTTAAAGTAACCATCCGGTACTTCCAATGGTAAGGTCCTAAACAAATACAACAATTTAGGAAGCACTGTCATTTTAACTGAATTCACTCTGGAGGTTAGGCTCAAAAATGGGATAAGATTCCATCTATACAGATCTTCTTTAATCGACCATGGACAATGCTTCATAATTAGTTTGTAGCAAAGTTGACAGATTTTAGTTAATGTAATTCCCAAATACTTAAGTCCTGTGGCCTCCCAGTTCAGATTATATCTTTTCAGTAGATTTGCTGAAGCAGTGTCGTTCAAGGTCAACACCTGGGTTTTGTAAAATTAAGCTTATAGCCTGATAAGCTTCCAAATGTTTCCAATATATTCATTAGTCCATTGAGTTTTCAGGATCTTCCATATAAACCAGTACATCATCTGCGAACATTGCCACCTTGTGTTCAGCCCCGGCGATTGTCACACCCCTGACTTGGGGACACTGTCTAATCATTTGTCCAAGAGGTTCGATGAATAGTGCAAATAAAACTGTCTACTTCCCCTTTCCAAATTAAATGAATCTGAAAGATCACCATTGATCTTTATTTGTGCTGTCGGTTTTGAGTAGAGAGATTTAATAATCCTAATAAATGTTTCATGAAAAGCGAATTTACCTAGTATTTTATAAAGAAAAAGCCACCTTACTTAGTCGAGGAGGCCTTTTCTGCAGCTAGCCCAACTATCAGTGGCTTCAGTTTTTTGTCTTGTTACCTTCTCCATTATATGTAGTGACCTTCTAATGTTATCCAATGTTTGTCTTTGATATATGAAACCTGTCTGGTCCAAATCAATTATGTTAGGCAGTACTTTTTCTAATTGACGAGCCAGTATGGACGTGAACAACTTATAGTCCACATTGAGGACACTTATGGGTCTATAATTCCCACATTCTTGTTTATCTTTATTTTCTTTAGGTATCACCGAAATGATGGCCTCACGCCAAGAGGGAGGTATTTCACCGGTCTGTATAACTGAGTTGAGAGTTCTAAATAATAGGGGATAGACTCGTTTTTAGACATTTCATTCTCCTGTATATCCGTCAGATCCTGGTGACTGTACGAGATTTCAATTTTTGTTATTGCTAATTTAATTCTTTAAGTAGTGATTGGCTTAACTAACATCATCATTTTGTGAATCTTGAATTTTAAGGCACTCCGGGCTCATCAAAAACTTGTCAATGCTTTCCTTCATTTGGCGCTGCCGGTTGAGTGTGTAAATCCTGGTAAAATTTACTGAAAACATTCCTTTATTTTTTTCCATTGAATCTTCAGCTTGGCCAGTAACCGGATTTTTCACCTTATAAATTGTGTTCTCCCTTTGCTGTTTTCGCAATTTATAAGCCAGGATTTTTGCTGATCTAGATCCAACCTCGTAATGTTTTTGTTTTAAAAATAATCTTCTTTTGTACTTCTAGGTTATAAATCTCATCTATTTGTCTTTGTACTAGCTTATTTCAGGACCTTACTTGAGTGTTGGTTCTTGGCTGTATAGAAATTATGCACCATGACTGTATATCATCACAAAATATATCGTAATATCATTGTAATTATCACCAGCGCACTTATATATATATATATATATATATTATATATAGATATATATATATATATAATATATATATATAGTATATATTATATTGTCACAAGCGTATATTATCGTTTGTTCTGCATCACATGTCAATGCATGCATACATCTTTTGCATCATGTAGTTTTGCACGTCTCTGTTGGGATTACGGCGTTGCAAGCAAGGACAGTGTCTGTGGGAGGACAGCGAAACAATAGAATTGATGTACACCGGCTGGATTCGTGTCATGTTGCTGGTCTCGTGTTCACATCATTTATTAATGTCTGGAAGGGGTAATGTGTTTTGACCCTGACGTAACTTGGTGTTTCCGCCCGGGGTGCCAACATACCCCGGTCGCGACGCTGACAGGAGGAGGATGACGCGCCGAAGCCCGTCGACGCCGGTTTCCTACTAGTGGACTGAAGCAAAGACCTGGGAGGGGTCATTCCTCGCCAGGCCGGTGTTTAGAGTCACCTCTGACTGCCAACTGCCAAGTTTTATACTTTACCGTTGTGTTTGCATGATCATGCAGAACTGACCCATTGGACATTGGTAAATTGATTGAGATGAATGAGAATAGTGGCACTGAAGGACCACAGTGACAGTAACAGACGCATGTCGGTGCGTGCTGGTGTTCTTTACACGTAAAAGAGATAAGTTGTGATTTGGTGATATTGAGTGTAAATGTTGTAAATATTGTGTTATGGGGAATTGTTGTTGCTCCAAGGCGGAGCCTACCTCACCAGGTGATGTGAAGTTTATGTTGTCTTTAAATCCTGATGCTGTACAGTTTTTACCCAAGTGGAGGAGGAAATATGGTGTTTCTGGAAAGTTGAAACTGGAGGACTGGAAGGATGTTGTGGGAAAGTTAGAAGTAAGTGTAGCAGGAAAGACAGGGAAAGCTAAGGGACAGAAGGAGAAAGAGTTAAAGGTGGCAAGGTTGTGGCTGGAACAATGTGTGAAAAGGAGAGGGATCGCAGACACTAAGGCGATGTTTGTGAGAAAGGAGGACAATGAAGGTGTGGTTGTGGTTAGAAGGAAGAAAAAAGTAAAGATAGAGGAACCGCAGACAGAACCACCTGCTGCTGCTTCACACGATTTGGAACCAAGCAGCTGACAGCCGACGTCTCCAGAGCAAGTGAGACTGCCGGCGCTCACATGGAGCGTGCGAGGACAGACAGCAGATTACAAAACCACAGCGTTATCGCGCTGAATCATTTCCCCTAATAGAGTGTCCCTAATCCTAACCCAACGGAGGGCCATGGACCCACATTATGTACGTTTTTCCGACCATGGAATTTGAAAGAGGCGGCAGACGCAGTTTCGGGAGTAACTGACGTACAGGAGGACCCAGAGGCAGTGATACGGAACATACTGGGATAATACAGTCATACAGATTGAATGGCCAGGAAGCCGGCGAAGCGATGCATTGTTCATTAGGAAAATTGGGCCAGAGTGAGGGGGAAGTAGTACACCGGTAGAAGAGACAGCGGCGAGATTTTCCCCTATCCGACCCGATGGAAATGACATCCGATATCTCGCAGAATTGAAGGAAGTTTTTGCGAGAGTCCGGAAACCTTTCAACGACGCGCTAATTATGCACATTTAGCAAGTGTCAAACAAAAGACAGACGAAACACCAGACGATTTTTTAATTCGTTTCCACAAAGAGTTCCGTATCCATAGCAGAATTCCTTTTGAGGAGGAGGCAGAAACACCGTATCAACAACAATTAAAACAGGCGTTAGTGAATGGTTTCCAACCAGGTCTAAGTGCCTGGATAAGGAAACACATGATTGAATTAGATACGGTGTCTGTTGCCACGGTTATGCAGTGGGCCAGACACGCCTCCAGAGTACTTGAGCCGAAGAAAAGCGCGAAACCCAAATTGAAATCCGAATCTGGCGCTAACGTGTTCTGGTCCGATGATGCTCCATCAGTAAGCGGGGAAGCATTTTTCCAACGGAGGACCGACTCCAGGGTCACTACCGTGACTGAGGGCGTGGCCGGAGTCGTTTCCCGTTGTGGAAAAATGAACCGAAGCAGACTGCATCCAGATGCATGCTGGATATGCGGCAAAATAGGGCTTATGCCAGAAACTGCCCTTACAACGACAATGAACAACAAAGCTGGGGACGCCGTGGCCCCAAACCCTCTGCAACCACCATGCCATGACGAGTATGACAACCCAAGTGACTAAATGCTTGCATCCATGTTACCAGACATTTGTGTGGATGTTTGTGCAGTATGGAATTTGTTAAACTCACTGGAGGAAAAACCAAACATCTGTTTGAAAGTGAATGGCAAAGTGGTGGAGTTTCTCTGTGATTCTGTGATTTGACCCTGACATTGGCTGTCCATGTTCTATATTTGTTTCAATGTGGCCTGCAGAGTCATCAGATGCTGATTCCTACTTTTTAAAAAAAAATGCTGTCAAAGAAATAAGTTTTCCTCTCAGGACCGCTTTTAATGCATCCCACAAAGTTGTGGGTTTAATTTCTCCATCATCATTAATTTCCAGGTATTCCTGTATGTCTTTTTTAGTTTTCTCCACAGTTTTGGAATCATTTAAAATATATGAATTAAGTTTCCACAGAGTTCTCTTTTTTTCTTTTTTTAACTCAACTAAAAGTATGATTGGGCTGTGGTCTGACAGGTCAGTGGTTAATATTTGAGAGTCTTTTATCATCAGTCGGTCAGAGCTAAAAATAAAGTAATAATCAATCCTTGAATAGACTGAGTGAGGGCTAGAAAAATGCGTATAATCTCTAGTTGTTGGATGCATATCTCTCCATATGTCTATAACACCAAGTTATAAGAAGACCACTCAGATGAAGGACAACGCCTCAGATTAGCATGAATCAAATCAAATCAAATCTATTTTATTTATATAGCGCCAAATCACAACAAACAGTTGCCCCAAGGCGCTTTATATTGTAAGGCAAGGCCATACAATAATTATGTAAAACCCCAACGGTCAAAACGACCCCCTGTGAGCAAGCACTTGGCTACAGTGGGAAGGAAAAACTCCCTTTTAACAGGAAGAAACCTCCAGCAGAACCAGGCTCAGGGAGGGGCAGTCTTCTGCTGGGACTGGTTGGGGCTGAGGGAGAGAACCAGGAAAAAGACATGCTGTGGAGGGGAGCAGAGATCAATCACTAATGATTAAATGCAGAGTGGTGCATACAGAGCAAAAAGAGAAAGAAACACTCAGTGCATCATGGGAACCCCCCAGCAGTCTAAGTCTATAGCAGCATAACTAAGGGATGGTTCAGGGTCACCTGATCCAGCCCTAACTATAAGCTTTAGCAAAAAGGAAAGTTTTAAGCCTAATCTTAAAAGTAGAGAGGGTGTCTGTCTCCCTGATCTGAATTGGGAGCTGGTTCCACAGGAGAGGAGCCTGAAAGCTGAAGGCTCTGCCTCCCATTCTACTCTTACAAACCCTAGGAACTACAAGTAAGCCTGCAGTCTGAGAGCGAAGCGCTCTATTGGGTGATATGGTACTACGAGGTCCCTAAGATAAGATGGGACCTGATTATTCAAAACCTTATAAGTAAGAAGAAGAATTTTAAATTCTATTCTAGAATTAACAGGAAGCCAATGAAGAGAGGCCAATATGGGTGAGATATGCTCTCTCCTTCTAGTCCCCGTTAGTACTCTAGCTGCAGCATTTTGCATTAACCGAAGGCTTTTCAGGAAACTTTTAGGACAACCTGATAATAATGAATTACAATAGTCCAGCCTAGAAGAAATAAATGCATGAATTAGCTTTTCACTGTGAGACAAGACCTTTCTAACTTTAGAGATATTGCACAAATGCAAAAAAGCAGTCCTACATATTTGCTTAATATGCGCATTGAATGACATATCCTGATCAAAAATGACTCCAAGATTTCTCACAGTATTACTGGAGGTCAGGGTAATGCCATCCAGAGTAAGGATCTGGTTAGACACCATGTTTCTAAGATTTGTGGGGCCAAGTACAATAACTTCAGTTTTATCTGAATTTAAAAGCAGGATATTAGAGGTCATCCATGTCTTTATGTCTGTAAGACAATCCTGCTTTAGCTAATTGGTGTGTGTCCTCTGGCTTCATGGATAGATAAAGCTGGGTATCATCTGCGTAACAATGAAAATTTAAGCAATGCTTTCTAATAACACTGCCTAAGGGAAGCATGTATAAAGTGAATAAAATTGGTCCTAGCACAGAACCTTGTGGAACTCCATAATTAACCTTAGTCTGTGAAGAAGATTCCCCATTTACATGAACAAATTGTAATCTATTAGACAAATATAATTCAAACCACTGCAGCGCAGTGCCTTTAATACCTATGGCATGCTCTAATCTCTGTAATAAAATTTTATGGTCAACAATATCAAAAGCTGCACTGAGGTCTAACAGGATGAGCACAGAGATGAGTCCACTGTCTGAGGCCATAAGAAGATCATTTGCAACCTTCACTAATGCTGTTTCTGTACTATGATGAATTCTAAACCCTGACTGAAACTCTTCAAATAGACCATTCCTCTGCAGATGATCAGTTAGCTGTTTTACAACTACCCTTTCAAGAATTTTTGAGAGAAAAGGAAGGTTGGAGATTGGCCTATAATTAGCTAAGATAGCTGGGTCAAGTGCTGGCTTTTTAAGTAATGGTTTAATTACTGCCACCTTAAAAGCCTGTGGTACAGATCCAACTAATAAAGACAGATTGATCATATTTAAGATCGAAGCATTAATTAATGGTAGGGCTTCCTTGAGCAGCCTGGTAGGAATAGGGTCTAATAGACATGTTGATGGTTTGGAGGAAGTGACTAATGAAAGTAACTCAGACAGAACATTCAGAGAGAAAGAATCTAACCAAATACCAGCATTACTGAAAGTAGCCGAACATAAAGATACGTCTTTGGGATGGTTATGAATAATTTTTTCTCTAATAGTTAAAATTTTATTTGCAAAGAAAGTCATGAAGTCATTACTAGTTACAGTTAAAGGAATACTCGGCTCAATAGAGCTCTGACTCTTTGTCAGCCTGGCTACAGTGCTGAAAAGAAACCTGGGGTTGTTCTTATTTTCTTCAATTAGTGAAGAGTAGTAAGATGTCCTAGCTTTATGGCTTTTTTATAGAGCAACAGACTCTTTTTCCAGGCTAAATGATGATCTTCTAAATTAGTGAGACGCCATTTCCTCTCCAACTTACGGGTTATCTGCTTTAAGCTGCGAGTTTGTGGGTTATACCACGGAGTCAGGCACTATGATTTAAGGCTCTCTTTTTCAGAGGAGCTACAGCATCCAAAGTTGTGCTCAATGAGGATGTAAAGCTATTGACGAGATACTCTATCTCACTTACAGAGTTTAGGTAGCTACTCTGCACTGTGTTGGTATACGGCATTGAAGAACATAACAAAGAAGGAAACATATCCTTAAACGTAGTTACAGCACTTTCAGAAAGACTTCTACTGTAATGAAACTTATTCCCCACTGCTGGGTAGTCCATTAAAGTAAATGTAAATGTTATTAAGAAATGATCAGACAAAAAGGGGTTTTCAGGGAATACTGTTAAGTCTTCAAAACAAGATCTAAAGTATGGTTAAAGTGGTGGGTGGACTCATTTACATTTTGAGCGAAGCCAATTGAGTCTAATAATAGATTAAATGCAGTGTTGAGGCTGTCATTCTCAGCATCTATGTGGATGTTAAAATCACCCACTATAATTATCTTATCTGAGCTAAGCACTAAGTCAGACAAAAGGTCTGAAAAATCAAAAAGAAACTTACAGTAACGACCAGGTGGACTATAGATAATAACAAATAAAACTGGTTTTTGGGACTTCCAATTTGGATGGACAAGACTAAGAGTCAAGCTTTCAAATGAATTAAAGCTCTGTCTGGGTCTTTGATTAATTAATAAGCTGGAGTGGAAGATTGCTGCTAATCCTCCTCCTCGACCCGTGATTCGAGCATTCTGACAGTTAGGGTTAATGTCTCACTAATTTAGAAGATCTTCATTTAGCCTGGAGAAAGAGGCTGCCTTCAGTGATGCCGGTATTTGGTTAGACTCTTTCTCTCTGATTGTTCTGTCTGAGTTATTTTCATTAGTTACTTCATCCAAACCATCAACATGTTTATTAGACCCCATTCCTACCAGGCTGCTCAAGGAAGCCCTACCATTAATTAATGCTTCGATCTTAAATATGATCAATCTATCTTTGTTAGTTGGCTATGTACCACAGGCTTTTAAGGTGGCAGTAATTAAACCATTACTTAAAAAGCCATCACTTGACCCAGCTATCTTAGCTAATTATAGGCCAATCTCCAACCTTCCTTTTCTCTCAAAAATTCTTGAAAGGGTAGTTGTAAAACAGACATGCCCCCAATCTGTGAGACACATCCTGAGTCTGTTAGACACGCCCCTAATCTGTGAGACACATCCTGAGTCTGTGAGACACACCCCTAATCTCTGAGACACATCCCCAGCCTGTAAAATACATCCTGAGTCTTTGAGACACACCCCTAATCTGTGAGACACATCCTGAGTCTGTGAGACACGCCCCCAATCTGTGAGACACATCCTGAGTCTGTGAGACACGCCCCTAATCTGAGACACATCCTGAGTCTGTGAGACACACCCCTAATCTGTGAGACACACCCCCAGCCTGTAAAATACATCCTGAGTCTTTGAGACACACCCCTAATCTGTGAGACACATCCTGAGTCTGTGAGACACGCCCCTAATCTGTGAGACACATCCTGAGTCTGTGAGACACACCCCTAATCTGTGAGACACATCCTGAGTCTGTGAGACACGCCCCCAATCTGTGAGACACATCCTGAGTCTGTGAGACACACCCCTAATCTGTGAGACACACCCCCAGCCTGTAAAATACATCCTGAGTCTGTGAGACATGCCCCCAATCTGTGAGACACATCCTGAGTCTGTGAGACACGCCCCTAATCTGTGAGACACACCCCTAATCTGTGAGACACATCCTGAGTCTGTGAGACACACCCCTAATCTGTGAGACACACCCCCAGCCTGTAAAATACATCCTGAGTCTTTGAGACACACCCCTAATCTGTGAGACACATCCTGAGTCTGTGAGACACGCCCCTAATCTGTGAGACACATCCTGAGTCTGTGAGACACACCCCTAATCTGTGAGACACATCCTGAGTCTGTGAGACACGCCCCCAATCTGTGAGACACATCCTGAGTCTGTGAGACACACCCCTAATCTGTGAGACACACCCCCAGCCTGTAAAATACATCCTGAGTCTGTGAGACATGCCCCCAATCTGTGAGACACATCCTGAGTCTGTGAGACACGCCCCTAATCTGTGAGACACACCCCTAATCTGTGAGACACATCCTGAGTCTGTGAGACATGCCCCTAATCTGTGAGACACACCCCTAATCTGTGAGACACACCCCCAGCCTGTAAAATACATCCTGAGTCTGTGAGACATGCCCCTAATCTGTGAGACACATCCTGAGTCTGTGAGACACACCCCTACTCTGTGAGACACATCCTGAGTCTGTGAGACACACCCCTAATCTGTGAGACACATCCTGAGTCTGTGAGACACGCCCCTAATCTGTGAGACACATCCTGAGTCTGTGAGACACACCCCTAATCTGTGAGACACATCCTGAGTCTGTGAGACACGCCCCTAATCTGTGAGACACATCCTGAGTCTGAGACACACCCCTACTCTGTGAGACACATCCTGAGTCTGTGAGACACGCCCCCACCCTCCCCCAACACAACAGACAGGTGACACACTTGCCTTTCCACTGTGCCCACCAGAGGGCGCTGTGCTCTGCGACCACTATCTCCTGTGTTCAACAATAACAGCAAACATTTGCGTTGTTTTAAGTTTTTGTGCTAAGTTCCTGCTTTTTCCACGCCCTAAAACAGCCTTCTCGTCCACATTGGCCATCTTTGTGCAACAGCTGGGTTGCGAAGACAATGTAAAAGCTCTCATGTGTTTATAATTGTCCAGGTCTCCTTTGTAAAAGAGGTCTCGATCTCACTGGGACTAACGTTAAATAAAGGCTCAATTAAATGTAGTGGCCCCGCCTCCTCACAATCATTGGCTCCTCGTTTTCCTCTGGGAGGGCGGGGCTAGAAGGATGGGCTAAGTGATAACGACTGTTAGCCTAGCTAAGCTAACAGTTCCTGAATGTGGTGTCTGTGCTAAGCTAAGCTACCTGTTTTCACTGTAAAATCTTTCTGTATCTAAAACAAAGTTGTCAGCTGCTGTACCTGATCGTATTTATAGAACACTGCCTAAATGTCTCCACGTTTCATTTCAAACTTTTCCATTTATTGACAGCTATATTAACGTGTTAAAATTAACTCCCCCAAAAATCTAACGATGTTTGAATAAAGGCTGTTGTTTTGGACTTGGGTTAGTTTTATTTTGTTGTTTCCCAGAGCGTTCATATTTATTAGGCACTTTATACGTGCGGTGGATCGCAGTAATGACGGCGGCAAGATGCTCACAAAGCACCATGTGCCGCACGGCTCTGACTACTTCCTGAAAGCATGCTGTTTGCTGGAAAGTTCTGAGAGAATTAATGAGTGTGAGACGAACACACAGGCAGAGTGTGTTTGTGAGCCAACTTCATTTGTAATTACACTGATTTATATTTTATTCCATGTTTTAATCTGCACCATTTTCCACATTAAAACTAAAGAACACACCAAGTCATAGCCCTGACCCACATACAGTGCCCATCTAATGTTTTCTTTCTGCACTTCAGCTGAGATTTTTCAAGCGTGTGATGATGGTGTCACAGTCTGGTAAATGTGACAGCAGACTGTCCTCGTGAGGGAAGCCACCAGGACAACTCTGAAGACGTTCCAAGCTTCAGTGGAAAGAACGACTGCATTTCTGCACCGCTTTACACTGATGCCTCACATTCACTTCCCCAGCCAAGGCCTGGGAATGGAGAAATGTAGACTTCGTTCAAAAGAAACCAGAACAACTGTCAGAATACTCAAACGTTTTTCAGTTGTTGTTCCTGATGCAGGACGTTTATCAAAAAGGATCCACAATCCAGGTCAGTAAAGTTCTGGGTCCCAGTTGGCAACCACACAGACAGACTATCGATCATACTGAGGGTCACATGACAGCAGTATCAAAGTGCAGCGTGGTTTTTGATTTAGTGTTAGTAACTGATAGAGTAACAATCTCAAGATGGTCCAGAAGAGCTGCTGAAAAATGTTTGACTCAGTAGTGATAATCAGGACACACACACACACACACACACACACTCTGGCAGCGTTCTCTCCATCTCCCTCAGCAGGAGGTTTTTCAGGTTACGTGGAAAACAAAGGTTTTATGATGGAAACGTGGCAGCCATTAAAGCCTGAACGATGTCAGAAAGCTGCTTTGTGACATCAAAGGCTCAAACACACTGACTGATGTGAACGCAGCAGGTTTCTACATGTATGTAGGTATGAATGGATGATGTGTATATGAATGGATGGATGATGAGTAGATGGATAAATGGATGGATGATGAATGGATGGATGAATGGATGATGTGTATATGAATGGATGGATGATGAGTAGATGGATAAATGGATGGATGATGAATGGATGGATGAATGGATGATGTGTAGATGGATGGATGGATGGATGATGAATGGATGGATGATGAGTAGATGGATAAATGGATGGATGATGAATGGATGGATGAATGGATGATGTGTAGATGGATGGATGGATGGATGATGAGTAGGTGGATGGATGGATGATGAATGGATGATGTGTAGATGGATAAATGGATGGATGATGAATGGATGATGAGTAGATGGATGGATGTGTATATGGAAGAATGGATGGATGATGAGAATATGTATGTATGTATGTATGGATGGATGAATGGATGATGAGTAGATGGATGGATGTGTATATGGAAGAATGGATGGATGATGAGAATATGTATGTATGTATGGATGGATGAATGGATGATGTGTAGATGGATGGATGAGTAGATGGCTGGATTGGTGGTTTGTTTCTTCCAAACAGCTTGTGGTCGGTCTCTCTCTCTCTCTCTCTCTCTCTCTCTCTCTTCGGCCCTCCGGCCCTCCGGCAGCTTCACCTGTTCTTTATTAGTTTGCTGAGAGAGGTGGTTGTTTGTTCCGCTCAAGGATTTTGTTCCTGGAGCTCCGACTAGCAGATGAGCTGGATGTTTGTGGAGACGGGTTTGGATCAAAGCAAAGCTGACAGCACAAAATATGTTTCATTACTGCATTCCTCAACCTGTGCGCAGAAACAAAGCCAACAGAAAGTCTGCAGCTGAAGACAAACTGGCACTGACTGGAGGCTGGAGTCCACAACCCTGAGCCGGAACGTCTGTGGTGTCTGGAGACCAGGAGCCGGGTTAAAAACTGCATGTCAGGATGTTGACCCTACTGTAGATTTCACGCCTCTTAGTTTTACTGAAATGTTTCTGTAAATGGGCTGCATTTATACAACACTTTTCCATCTGCATCAGATGCTCAAAGCGCTTTACAATAATGCCTCACATTCACCCCAATGTGAGGCTGCTGCCATACAAAATGCTCACTACACACCAGGAGCAACTAGGGGATTAAGGACCTTGCCCAAGGGCCCTTAGTGATTTTCTGGTCATCTTCTGGGATTTGAACCGAAGATCCTCTGGTCTCAATTCCCAGTGCTTAACCCCGAGACCATTGTTACTACTACTAGTTCAACTACAACTAGTTCTCTGACTAGTACTACTATTACTAGTTCTACAATAACTAGTACTATTACAGTGAATGCTATGGCTATTACTACTCCTACTGTGACTACTAGTTCTACTGCTGTTGTAAGTTCTACTACTTCTATTATTACTACTAGTAGTTATACAGTACTACTACTAACATTACAACTCCTACTACTTATGATACTTATGTTACTATTATTAGCAGCTCTTTTATCACTGATCTACTCTCCTTGAATGACTACTGTTTACACCACTAGCACTAATACTATTGATAGTTCTAATACTACGACTGCTTCTGCTATGATTATTAACACTAGTTGTAGTTCTACTTTTTTACTACTATTACTACCACTTCTGCTCCTAATTCTACTGCTAGTTCTACTACTTTTACTGCTATTACGAGTTCTACTACAACAACCACTATTACTACTACTAGTAGTTCTGTTACTACAAGTTATATTTAATACTATGACTCTTACTTCTAGTTCTACTACTACTAATACTGCTAGTTATGCTGTGGTTGCTAGTCGTGGTCCTAATGTGGCTGCTGACTGCTTGTTCCCAAACAGTGACACCTGCTCTATGGTCCTGGCCCTCTGGTTCCTTGTTTATCTGTTTCTCTGGTCCTCTGGAGTTCTGATTCCCTGTTTCTCTGGTCCTCTGGAGTTCTGATTCCCTGTTTCTCTGGTCCTCTGGTTCTCTGGTCCTCTGGAGCTCTCGTCCTCTGGAGCTCTGGTTCTCTGGAGCTCTGGTTCTCTGGAGCTCTGGTTCCCTGGTCCTCTGGAACTCTGGTTCCCTGGTCCTCTGGTTCTCTGGTCCTCTGGAGCTCTGGTTCTCTGGAGCTCTGGTCCTCTGGTTCCCTGGTCCTCTGGTTCTCTGGTCCTCTGGAGCTCTGGTCCTCTGGAGCTCTGGTCCTCTGGAGCTCTGGTTCTCTGGAGCTCTGGTTCTCTGGAGCTCTGGTTCCCTGGTCCTCTGGAACTCTGGTTCCCTGGTCCTCTGGTTCTCTGGTCCTCTGGAGCTCTGGTCCTCTGGAGCTCTGGTTCTCTGGAGCTCTGGTTCCCTGGTCCTCTGGAACTCTGGTTCCCTGTTTCTCTGGTCCTCTGGTTCTCTGGTCCTCTGGTTCTCTGGTCCTCTGGAGCTCTGGTCCTCTGGAGCTCTGGTTCTCTGGAGCTCTGGTTCCCTGGTCCTCTGGAACTCTGGTTCCCTGTTTCTCTGGTCCTCTGGTTCTCTGGTCCTCTGGTTCTCTGGTCCTCTGGAGCTCTGGTCCTCTGGAGCTCTGGTTCTCTGGAGCTCTGGTTCCCTGGTCCTCTGGAACTCTGGTTCCCTGGTCCTCTGGAGTTCTGTTCCCCTGTTTGTCTGGTTCTTTGCTCCTGTGGTTCTGTGTTTTCAGGTTCTCTGGTCCCGCATAACTGGGTCCTTGGGCTGCAAGGGGGGGGGACATGTGCTTTGAGTTATGGCGCCTTTAGCTTGGACTCCAGTTGGGTTGGCTCGTGGTGGTGGACAGATGCCAGCATTGGCTTTGGCTGAGGTGTGAGGACGGATCTTTGATCTACAAACATTTTATCTTATTCCATCAGTTTTTCTGAGTGCATTTTTCAGTTTTTCCATTTCAGTTCCCACTTATCGACGTCGGAGTCCAATGAAACAGAAACACAACACCCACATCACTAATTGCTGTTTTTCAGCTTTTCTCACTCTTTGTTTCGTGAGTTCTGGGAAGTTGTTTTGGAGGATTTTTTTTTTTCTTCTGTACTCTCGTAAAGATTGTTGCAGATGTTCAGTCAAACAATCAAAAGTTCTGAGGCCAAAATGAGGAAAATACTCAAAGGTCTTCAAACCAAATCCAAAAAAACTTTTTTTTTTTTTTTTTATGTCAGTGCCTCCCCTCAACAATGTGACTCATGTTACAACGATTTTACAATCACCAAACAGAACTTCTAACTATTTATGGTATTTATTTATATATTTGTATATTTTTTAAAGCAAATTTCTATTATCTTTTTAATGATGAATAATTTATAAGATGTCAGAAATATAACATTTTTAAAATGTCATCACAGTTTATTTAAAAAAATTGATCTTGAGTTTGTGTAAAACTAGTTTATCTCACTTACAACCAGATTAAACAAGTTACATCATTTTATGTGCTTAAAATTAAATGAGGCCAACAGCAGCTTTAAATCAGGTTTCATCACATAATAACTGAGAAATTAAAGGAAGTCACTGTATTTGAACAGCTACATGCTAACTGGCTAGCACTAGCTCTAATGATACAGATTCTTTATTGTCACTGTAATGTGCACAACGAAAGGTAAGGCGCAAATATAAACCTGAGTAAACCACACGCAGACTTAATGACTCCATTATCTCAAATTTAGCCAAATTAAAATGCACTTAAGACATTTTAGAGCAGAATGTTCTTTCCTTGATAGTTGAAACATTTAATAGTTGGACTATGCAGACTCCAGGTGTCGCTGACCGAACGGTCCCCTTAAAAATGGGTCCCCCCATGACACAGTTCACCAATTATCACATTGTTTCTGCTTCAAACTGCCTCCAGTCATCATCCATCTCAACAACAGATATCTGAAGCTTCTGTACAACAATCATTTCCACAGAAATTCAGCATTATTTCATCATAAAAGGCGGCGGAAATGATCAGAGTGCTGTGGCTAAACGAGCTGCTATCTGATGCATTCAATGCACGTCGGACATTTCATAGCGTCACGGAATTTTGCCTCATTTCTGCTTAAAACTGACTTTAGAATATCGTCTGATGGTTAAAAATCCCATTAATAATCCATTTGATTGCTTTGGATGAAGAGACTCCATCTCAGATGAGCTGCTGTGGTCCAAAATGATGCATGCGCAGATGCAAAAGGCGGACCGATTTTTAGGGACAGAGCATTCGGTCGGTGACACCGGTCTAGGCTTGGGTGTAAAAGAAATCATGGTCTTTAATCCAGGCTCGGGCTTGGTGTCACTTACTTGCCATCTCTTGGTGTCACTTGCTGTCACTTTGTGTCACTTACTCGCCATCACTTGGTGTCACTTGCTGCCACTCTGTGTCACTTACTCGCCATCACTTGCCATCACTTGGTGTCACTTGCTGTCACTTTGTGTCACTTACTCGCCATCACTTGGTGTCGCTTGCTGTCACTTTGTGTCACTTACTCGCCATCACTTGGTGTCGCTTGGTGTCACTTACTTGCCATCACTTGGTGTTGCTTGCTGTCACTTTGTGTCACTTACTCGCCATCACTTGGTGTCACTTGCTGCCACTCTGTGTCACTTACTCGCCATCACTTGTTGTCACTTACTTGCTGTCACTTGGTGTCACTTCCTGTTGCTTTGTGTCAATTACTGTCACTCTGTGTCACTTACTTGCCATCACTTGGTGTCGCTTACCGTCACTCTGTGTCACTTACTCACCATCACTTGGTGTCGCTTGGTGTCACTTACTTACCATCACTTGGTGTCGCTTGCTGTCACTTTGTGTCACTTACTCGCCATCACTTGGTGTCACTTTCTTCCACTCTGTGTCACTTACTCGCCATCACTTGGTGTCACTTTCTTCCACTCTGTGTCACTTACTCGCCATCACTTGGTGTCACTTACTTGCTGTCACTCTGTGTCACCTCCTGTTGTTTTGTGTCACTTACTGTCACTCTGTGTCACTTCCTGTTGCTTTGTGTCACTTACTGTCACTCTGTGTCACTTCCTGTTGCTTTGTGTCACTTACTGTCACTCTGTGTCACTTACTTGCCATCACTTGGTGTCACTTACCGTCACTCTGTGTCACTGACTTGCCATCACTTGGTGTCGCTTGGTGTCACTTACTTGCCATCACTTGGTGTCGCTTGGTGTCACTTACTTGCCATCACTTGGTGTCGCTTGCTGTCATTTTGTGTCACTTACTCGCCATCACTTGGTGTCGCTTGCTGTCACTTTGTGTCACTTACTCGCCATCACTTGGTGTCACTTGCTGCCACTCTGTGTCACTTACTCGCCATCACTTGGTGTCACTTACTTGCTGTCACTTGGTGTCACTTCCTGTTGCTTTGTGTCACTTACTGTCACTCTGTGTCACTTACTTGCCATCACTTGGTGTCGCTTACCGTCACTCTGTGTCACTGACTTGCCATCACTTGGTGTCGCTTGCTGTCACTCTGTGTCACTTACTCGCCATCACTTGGTGTCGCTTGGTGTCACTTACTTGCCATCATTTGGTGTCGCTTGGTGTCACTTACTCGCCATCACTTGGTGTCACTTTCTTCCACTCTGTGTCACTTACTCGCCATCACTTGGTGTCACTTACTTGCTGTCACTCTGTGTCACTTCCTGTTGCTTTGTGTCACTTACTGTCACTCTGTGTCACTTCCTGTTGCTTTGTGTCACTTACTGTCACTCTGTGTCACTTACTTGCCATCACTTGGTGTCGCTTACTGTCACTCTGTGTCACTGACTTGCCATCACTTGGTGTCACTTGCTTGCTGTCACTTACTTGCCATCACTTGGTGTCGCTTGGTGGCACTTGGTGTCACTCTGTGTCACTTACTTGCCATCACTTGGTGTCGCTTACCGTCACTCTGTGTCACTGACTTGCCATCACTTGGTGTCGCTTGCTGTCACTCTGTGTCACTTACTCGCCATCACTTGGTGTCGCTTGGTGTCACTTACTTGCCATCATTTGGTGTCGCTTGCTGTCACTTTGTGTCACTTACTCGCCATCACTTGGTGTCACTTTCTTCCACTCTGTGTCACTTACTCGCCATCACTTGGTGTCACTTACTTGCTGTCACTCTGTGTCACTTCCTGTTGCTTTGTGTCACTTACTGTCACTCTGTGTCACTTCCTGTTGCTTTGTGTCATTTACTGTCACTCTGTGTCACTTACTTGCCATCACTTGGTGTCGCTTACTGTCACTCTGTGTCACTGACTTGCCATCACTTGGTGTCACTTGCTTGCTGTCACTTACTTGCCATCACTTGGTGTCGCTTGGTGGCACTTGGTGTTGCTTGGTGTCACTCTGTGTCACTTACTCGCCATCACTTGGTGTCACTTTGTGTCACTTCCTTGCTGTTGCTTGGCAGAGGTGGAAAACTCCGGCTTCAGAAAGTTAAAGCCTCCCATGTACTGCTTGTACCTGTGCACCCAAAACGGGTGATCTCAATAATTAACTCGACCACCTGGAGAATTGAACTAATCACAATCAGCTGGTTTATTAGGAAGATGGAACAAATATGTTTTCCACCTGAAAACTATGGTTTTGGTGTCACTTCGTCACTGTTACTTGTAGCTAATGTTTGTATGTATAACGTTGTTTTGGTTGTTGTTAACGGCAGCACACTTGGTTCAAAGCAGTGAAACGACACCGAAGACAAACTGACTTTTGGTGGGACACCAAACACAAACATGTTTGTTCCCAGCAGCGACGATCTGGACGTGGACGAGTTTACGATTTGTGTCAGAAAAACACGGTGTTGTTGCTGTGGTGTCATTACTCACACAACCACAAGAGGTCAGCTGTCAGGGAAACGTAAGCAAGAAGTTTTTGTTGTTTGCACAAACGAGCTCGTGTTCTTCTGAGAAGTCAGCATTAGAACCTTTATCCTGCAACGCTGCGTTTGTGAAACACAGCATGGCACCGGAACGTTTGGAACACGTTTCCAATGTTAGTGCAAAAAAAAAAAGAGTGGGTGCATAAATTCTTTTCTTTTTTATCCTAAAGACGCTGAAATGAAATCCTGATGTTCTAGATCCCTGAAGAATTCTGATATTAAACTCCATCTGAGCTGCTGGAAACGTGCAGCCGTCACATTATCCACCGTCCACATGTCTCACCTTTATGTTTGTTCTGTCTGTGCCACATGTCCAAAACAACTCAGAACCTTCTGTGTTCATGGCCCCGGGGACGACAGAACACCGGACCCCGGGTTCTTCAGGGACAGTGAAACGGGTCTGGCCCCTGCCGGTCTGACGCTCGGCGCTACTGTCGGCAGCTGTGGTGCAGATGTGGAGCCGCTTCTACCTCCTGGGTATCCGAGCAGACGGAGAGTCTTAGCAGCCGAGTTCCACCTGTGGACCTGCACGGCACCGGACCCGCTTCCTGCAAGAGGACACGTCCAACCGCTTTAATGCAACGCGACTTACAGCCACACGCCAGCCCCAAGAGCTTCATGCTCACCGGGACCACTTTAGGGTTCAGTGTCTGAGACCCTGTTCAGACTCAATCCAGATTATTTTCTAGTTGGATAGCATTCAGACCTGTTTTTCAAATACGGTTCATCCTGCACATGCATCCAAACTCCATCCAGTTCAACTCAAATTCAAGCCTTGTGTGTGTGTGTGTGTGTGTGTAGATCTGGATGTCAGCACGCATTTATCACCTTCTGGAGTCAGTGGCTGCAAAGAAAACCTGCACCCTCTTGGGCCTTTCTGGAACACTTTGGACACCACTGGTCTAAGATTTTTCAGCATGAGTAAATGGGATGTGAACCCATGACCAATAACGCTGTGGAATCCCCGTCATGTTCCACAGCATCTTTAAACCGTAGCCAGTTTTCACTGACCGTATGGGATGCTCCAGTATTCGCTTCCAGACCTGATTGAGGGCCGGTCCATCCACTGGGGAGGTGATGGTCTAGTGGTTAAGGCATATTGAGACCAGAGGATCCTCAGTTCAAACCCCAGTCTGACCAGAAAATCACTAAGGGCCCTTAATTCCCTAATTGCTCCTAGTGTGTAGTGAGGGTCTTGTAATGCAGCACCTTGACATTGAGGTGTGAGTGTGTCCGTGTGCATGTGAGGCATCATTGTAAAGCAAATTGAGCTTCTGACTCAGAGGGACAAAGCGCTGTATAAATGCAGTCCATTTACCGCTGTGACCCGTGTGTGACAAACAGAAGCTAAAATTGACTAAACCTTCCGTTGTTCTCTGTCCCGTCAGTGTCACAAACAATCGAGGTGATTCTACTTCAACACTCAACTTCAATCACTGCCTCAAAAACACCAGTAAACTCAAAATATTAAGTTGTTAAAGCACTTTAATTAATGATCATTTTTAACTTAAGCTTTTGCATTGAAACAAAAGTTATTTTGAAGTTGATTTTACTTGTGTTTTAGGCCAACACCTGAACTTAAGTTAGAACCAGATGGGTTTTTTTGTTGTTGTTGTTTTGTTAAACAGAGGTCATGATTTGCTTTATTTTTTCTGATTTTTAAATTTACTTCAGTTAAAAAAAAGGTTTATAGTTTTGTTTCACATTCATTGTTTTCACACACTGTCACTGCACATCTTATATTTCTGTTATCACTTGGATACATTTTGTAATTTTTGTTCATTTTTCCTGAACAACTTCAAATGTACAAATTAATTTTGAGGTAAATGTGTGTTTGTTCTGACACCTGTATGTGTAGCACATTGTTTTGGGTCCTGTGTGAGCGTGAACAGCATAACTTACAGAGCTTTGTATGGTACAGAAGCCGGTGTGGCTGCTGATGGCCACGGTGTAAGTGCGGTGGTGATGCTGGTGGCCGGAACAGTAGAAGCCTGATGATCAAATCGTGACAGTAATTGACCCATCTGGGTGCTCGCCGATGCCACAAATGAGTCCTGGCATTTAGCTAAATCAGGAAGAAAGAGCAGTGAGGTGGTCTTGTTGCTGCGGGAGCTGCTTACTGTGGTTTCTGTGAAGGCTCTCAGTTGTCCAGGTGGTTTCCATAGTAGAGAAGCTTGAATCTTCAACTGGACTGGGTTGCTTGACACGAGGACGTTTCGCAGCTAAAATTCTTGCTCTGGTAGTCGACTTCTGTCTTGACTCTTGTAGAGAAGAACTACGTCCTCGCGTCAAGCAACCCAGTCCAGTTGAAGATTCAAGCTTCTCTACTATCCTTACTGTGGTGGCGTACCGTCATCTGGAACGGGTCGGAGCCAGCTGTGTCAATCGTTGGCTAGTTTGTACTATCAGGCTGGATGGTCTGGAACTGCAGGACACAAATGTACGGCTCAAACAAACAGCTCTGGTTTTAGAAGGCTTTACTGAGGTGGATAGCAGAGGTCAGAACGTAAGTAAGAACAAGTAAGTAGTCCAGAAAAAGCAGCAGTACAAAAAACATCAGGCAAATGGCGTGGACGAGGCAACAGGCTGGAGGTCAGGAACACACAATGAGGCAGGCAGGAACAGAGCTGGAATGAAGGCACAAGGCACAACAAATTGCGCAGGGACAAACACACGCAGTGAGCTTATATAACCCCAGGTGATAATCAGCACATCAGAAACAGGTGTGCATGGAAAGCACCAGAACCAGGGCGTGGCCAGAGAGAGAGAAACACCCATCACAAAGAACCAAAGAGAAAGACAAGAGAAGCAGAGACAGACAGACCCAAGCAGAAAAACCCACCAAGAGAATAAACAAACCAAAACCAACGAAATGCAAAAATAACTAACAAAAGAAAAGAACAAAATAAAACAGGAAACCAAACAAAAACTCAAACCCTGACACTTTGACCAGATTTGGATCAAATTTGGTGGAATGATTGCGAGTCAGCAAAGAAAACGTGGTTAAATTTTGACAAAAATTGGTTAAATGTTAAGATTACAGGGGAGGTGATGGTCTAGTGGTTAAGGTGTTGGGCTTGAGACCAGAAGACCCTGGGTTCAAATCCTCGCCTGACTGGAAAATCACTAAGGGCCCTTGGGCAAGGTCTTTAATCCCCTATTGCTCCCGGTGTGTAGTGAGCGCCTTGTATGGCAGCACCCTGACATCGGGGTGAATGTGAGGCATAATTGTAAAGCGCTTTGAGCGTTTGATGCAGATGGAAAAGCGCTATATAAATGCAGTCCATTTACCATTACAGGCCACAGCCAAGTTTTTTGCCCTGGTGCTAATGAAGGATATTTCAAAAGGTTATTTTGAGAGATTTTGATTACTATGAAACTCTATTATGAAATCATATATGCATTTCTATTAGTCAAATGACCTTTGACCTTGGCTGACCTTAAAAGATTCAACCTCAAGGTCCAAACTGCTTCACTTCCATTCATTGCCTGTCTCATCTCCTCCATGAACTTCACAGCACACCCTTCCTTCTCTATGGTCCACCACCTGACCCCTGGTTCAGATCTTGTTCTCGATACAAACCACCATCTGAACCCAAACAGATCTGGATCTAACATGGCGAGATGGTTGTGTGTTAGTCAAGGACAGAAACGTATATTCTGGTAACACTGAATCACAAAGAAATAATTTGCATGGCTTTGTGTCAAATGCGCACCAAACATCTCCCATTGAGCTGTTTAGAGCAACTGTTGCACTCCATTTGTTCCAGTTGCTTTTTTTTTTTTGCCAGATTTGTACTGTTTCTTAAAGATTCTGTAGAGACTTTCAAGTCCAGACCTAAAACGCACTTATTTTCCCTTTCATATGGCTAGCATACTGGTATAGTATGTTACTATGCTTTATACCCTTTTAAATTCATTTTATTAGTAAACAGAGCGTGCCGCAGCCTCAACTTGATCTAAATTCTGGGTCTTTTAGTGAAGCTTAGGGCTAGTGGCTGGTGATCACCTTAGTATTTCTTCTGTTCTTCTTGTTGCTTAATGCTGACAAATTAGACTGTATTTGTTGTCTTTGTGATGCCTGATTCTGTTTTTTTCTCTCTGTTTGAGGTGTGGCTCCATCCAGAGATGGGTGTGGTGTTTGTTTCTGTAACCCTCCTGTCCTGTGCACTGGCAACATTTCCTGTATATTCTTTTTGTGAATTGTTTTGTAATTTGTGTTGTAGCATGACCCAAGCAGAGGGTCACCCCTTTGAGTCTGGTCTGCTTGAGGTTTCTTCCTCAAATCATCGGAGGGAGTTTTTCCCTTACCACTGTCACCTGTGTGCTGCTCTAGGGGTTGGTAAGGTTAGACCTTACTTGTGTGAAGCCCCTTGATACAACTTTGGTTTGATTTGGCACTATATAAACAAATGACAATGAAATGAAAGTCCATAGAAGAAAAAAAAAGGTTTAGAATTTGCCCATTTTTACCCAGTGTGTTGGCAAAGCGGTGTCAGAAGTGTGATCCCAGTTTTGACTGGCACGTGTGCATGTGTGTTAGTGTCTGTGTGGACAAGATAACTTAAAAATGACTGGACAGATTTCCTTCAAACTTGGTGGGCGTATGATTTGAATAGATACCTAGAGGTGATTGGATTTTTTTGGAGTAGTCTGATCAAAGTTCTAGAAAAATTTCCAAAAATCATGTTTTTGGTATATTTCAGAAACCAAGAAGACTAGATGGAATAGCTAAAGCACATATTGATCAGCGAAATATTTGTGACTGACTGGTATGAATTAGAGGTGGGCGGATCGATCCTAATATCGATAATATCGATACCAACGCTGGTATTGATATTGAATGATCCTCGTGTAAAAAGATCAATACTCAAGCTTTTTTCTCTCCCGCACGCACCGACTGCTGCGCACGCAGATTCATCAAAGTCTACTCTCTGTAAGAGCAGCGCTGCGCTGTCACACAACACGGAGCAGCACACACTTGTATTGTGGTTTGTCAGCCCTCTACCTCAGGAGATTTTGTTTGAAGTTGTGTTGAGTGATATTTTTTTAAACAAAAATGTTGATTGTGATAATAAAGTATTTTGTTGTCATGTACAATGTTTGGCAAAATTTTACCCTAGGTCTTTTGGATCCTTTGGATCTATGAAGCTTAAATATGAAAAAGTATCGGTATCGGTATCGATGTCGGCGATACTGGGCCTGTATTTACTTGGTATCGGATCAATACCAAAATTCCCGGTATCGGCCACCTCTAGAATGAATGACTTCATGGTGAAGAAGTCATGATGAAGTCATAAAGAACCAAAGACAACATTAGACAGATGTATATTTGTACATTTATATTTGTAGGTGCATCATGAATCAGTAGCCTTTTATATCCACTTCCTTTGCTAAGTCTTGAATTAAAACTACTCATTTTTAAACATGTTTCTACCTCGTGTTGGGTGACGTCACCACGCCTGTGCCCGCCCCTTTTTTGTGGAATTGTGTGTGCGCGCGAGCTCGACACGCCTCGGAGTGTTCACAAGCGGCGCGAGCGCAGCAGAGGAGTAGAAGCTTCGTTTTCGTCAAAGGAAAAAAGTTCATTTTTGAAGCGTCACACGCGATAAAAGTGGCCTTTTTGTCCGCTGGGAGCAGGAGTGTACCCGTGACCATGGATGAGTGGGTTTAAGGAGCTGAAATGGGCGCTGTGCTGCTGCTGCTGTGTTTGGTCTCGGCGGTTTACGGTCGGTGACTTTTTTCTTAACAACATGAGACCTTTTTGCTTTATTAAAAAAACAAAAAGACTTCGCAGTAATTACGACGAGTACGCGGTAATTATCGTGTTATACCGCAGGTGTTCATCTGTGCTTCAGCTTTAGGGTTTGTGTCTGATTTCTTAGATTTGGTACTGAAGCTAGTTAGCAAAGTGGTTTCGTGAAAGTTAAAGTTTTTTTTATGTTGCAAAGCTTCTGCGGCTTCGGACGAAGTGGATAAACTGTGCTTCGGTTCTGGATGAAACGTGGATTAAAGTGTCTCTGAGGTTTCGTTTAAGGTTTTCGTGGCTTTTTTGTGTTTGCTTCTTTTCTCGGGCCTCGGTAGCTGCTGCTATTCCTGCTCGGTGTCAAATGTCAGACTTTCTGCTTCGTGAAAAATATCCTGAATGTTTGTTTAAGGAAGAAAAAGAAAGTCAGAGTTCGAAGCTTTTACTTTCTGCGATTTGTCTTAATATTTAATCGTTTGAATCTGCCCGGTCAGATAAATGGGAGATTAGTGTCAAAACCATCTACGTTAAAAAACAAACAAAACTTGAAATTCAGAACTAAACATTCAACTTACAAAATCAATATTGTTCAAAATCTGATATCGTGGGGACGCAGATGGAAAAAATCTAGACTTAAAAAAAAAACAGCTAAAACGTCTGAGTGAAGAAAGGATAAAAAAAAATCTTATAAAAAAAGATAAAAGATACAATCAGGCTGGAGAAAATCTGGGGGAAAATGCACATGAAATATTCCTGCAAACAAGAGTTGGATATTAAATTGTGATGCACTTAATTATGTTCTGCACAATTTCCTTCTTTATTATTATTATTATTGTTATTGACATTCAAAGTCCCTTCAAGAAAAACAACACACACCAAACTAAAACTAGGATTCAACAGCTAATCAATAAGTACATTTAGATGTCAAACTCTCAATAAAGCCAAATTACAAAACAACATCCTTATACCACCCTGATTTTCTTGAAGTGATATTCAGGGGGCAAACTGGCAACCTGAAGTTTATGTATGATCGTCTTTTAAAACGTGGTCCAGAAGGGGGCAGTCATGAGCGTATTATGCTTTATCTGAACTTTATCTTTATCTATATGTTTTATCTGAACCAGATCTTCACTCTCTCATCTTCAACCGCTTAGTCCAATTATGGGTCATGGACAGTGGCGGCGCCAGGATGTTTTTGTTAGGGTGGCTGAGGGGGGGCTGGGGTAAAAGTTGGAGGGGCTCCACAAAATGTCATCGAAATGAACAATATATAGTAAATTGCTTCATAAATACCAAGGTATATGTTTTAGTCACCAGTGCTTCTCTAAAATGTGGTATCAGTGCACACACACATCACTTAGAATGATTACAACTTCAGTAAACTTGCACATAGGTGTACAAACTGAATTCATTGAAATGGTGCTCAAGACAATGCATGGAATCAACCTTACACAAATAGTCTACATCAAAGATTTATTGGCAATTTAACACAGAGGTCATAACCATTCGATAAAAGTAAGTAAAAGATGTAGACTGAGAAACATAGTTGTAAACAATATACAAAAAAAGTGATTCTTTATGAAGTTTGTATACAATCTAGCCCAAGTTATGTGTAAGGTAAACAGCCAAAGAACACGTTACTTCAAACCTATGCACCTGTTCTGGTGGTTGGCAGCAAATTTATCAATGTCCAGCTGTTTTGCCCTCTTGTCAGTCGCTATTCACAATATTGGCAGAATTATTGGGGGAGCTGAGAGGGGGTTTGGCTCATTATTGGGGGGGGACTTAAGCTCCCCCAAGCCCCCCCTTGGCGCCGCCACTGGTCGCAGAGACTGGAGCCTATCCCAGCAGTCACAGAGTGCAAGGCGGGGTACACCCTTGACAGGACGCCAGTCTGTTGCAGGGCCACATATAGACAAACAAAGACATTCCCACGCACACGCACACCTGCGAGCAATTATAAGTGCCCAATCCACCTACCTGTGTGTCTTTGGATGTGGGAGGAAGCCGGAGTACCCGGAGAGAACCCACGCAAACATGGGAAGAACACACAAACTCCACATAGAAAGGCCACAGGTGGGAATTGAACCCATGACCTTCTTGCTGTGAGGCAACAGTGCTAACTACTAAGCCACTGTGCTGCCCTGAACCAGATCTTAACATAAATAATTATTTTAAAATATGTTTTGTCATTACATTAGCATGTAGACATAATACATGGCACTGTCTGTGTATGTTGTTATTGTCCTCATCAGAAGGTAGAAAAAATCAGATGTTTATGTGGTTGTGAAACTGGTCACTGCTTCTGGAACACTGCTGTGTTCTTTTTGAACAGGAGCATCCCTCTGAACTAACCTTAGTTAACAGTTTTGTGTAAATAAGATCGAGATAAGCATTTGGTTGGACTTGGTACACGACCCGTGAATAGCTTGGAGCGGTGTGTGTGTGTGTGTGTGTGGGGGGGGGGGGGGGGGGAGGGGGGGAGGGTATTGGTGTGCTGCTCGGCACAAATCAGGAGAAATTGGTTAAACTGATACCAGTTTTGAACATGTTCAAATTTTTTTACTTGACTTGTGCCAGCTTGATGCAGCTTGTACATTTGACTATATTAATCCTAAGGGGAAGTTCTTATTTTAGGTGATAGAAGCATTTTCTGACCTCTTCTGCAGCACTGAAACGGTAAAGAGATAAAGGCACAAACATGCTTAACCTTAACTGTTCCACTGTGGCTGCATTTGTTGCAGACTCTCTTTCAGTGTATCCTTTAAAATCAGTGCAACAGTGACACACCAAAACTGTATGGATCCCAGTGGATCCATAAGGCCATGTGGAGGTAAAACCAAAGTGTCCCTATTAATCACAACAGCTAACAAGTTAATGTTTCCATCCTGAAGTTGTGGTTTAAAGCATGAGTCCATCTGTGGGTCCAAGGCAGGTGTAGATGGATGCACTTTATTTGACCATCAGGGCTGTTTTTTCTACAGAATGAAACCCCACATCATCAAGAAAACTGATGATGATTGGTCAAAAAGTGTCAAAAATTTTAGTCCAAAAGTCAAAAATTTTAGATACACTGAACCCCATAGAGGTGGTGAGTGAGAGGAGGATGTTAGCTAAGCTGACATCACTTATGAACAACCCCTCTTACCCCTTACATGAGACTATGGGAGCCTTAAGCAGCTCCTTCACTGATACATTGTTGCAACCTTGGTACAAAACAGAACACCTCCGCAGGTCATTTGTTCTAACTGCAGTCGGTCTGTATAGAGGGTTTTCATGTGACGTATCGGTCACGTCATTTTGTGCCCCATGGCCATTCTTGATTACAATGTGGTGGCCGCTGTGATATGCTACATGCATTTGGCGAACAATTGCAGAAGCTTCAACAATGGTCAACTTTTGTGCTGTCGTCGGTTGTTCAAACAGAGGTGATAAAAATGAGGCAGGTCGCTCATTTTACAGGCTGCCAGCAGTTATTGTGCATCAGGCAGTGGAATTTTACGAGCTTTCTAAGCGACACAGAGACCTGGCTCAGCAGATCTGAAGGAAGCTTTAATATGGCCAGAACCAAGCAGACCACCTGTAAATCCAAAGCCGCCCGGAAGAGCGCTCCAGCTACCGGCGGTGTGAAGAAGCCTAATGTTACAGGTCCGGCACCGTGGTGCTGAGAGAGATCCGCCGCTACCAGAAATCCACCGAGCTGCTGATCGGCAAATTGCCCTTCCAGCGCCTGGTGAGAGAAATCACTCAGGACTTCAAGACCGACCTCTGCTTTCAGAGCTCCGCTGTGATGCTCTGCAGGAGGCCAGCGAGGCTGACCTGGTCGGCAGCTTGTGAATCAGCAGCTCAGTGGATTTCTGGTAACAGCGGATCTCTCTCAGTACCACGGTGCCGGACCTGTAACGGTGAGACTTCTTCACACCGCTGGTAGCTGGAGTGCTCTTCCGGGCAGCTTTGATAGCGAGCTGCTTCCTCGGAGCTTTTCCTCCGGTGGATTTATGGGCGGTCTGCTTGGTTCTGGCCATATTAAGCTTAGGCCGTGAAACTGCTGGCCACTTCATTACATCATCATTAAATTCACTATCCGGTATAATATACGGATACTGAACCAACTGTTACACATTGATCACAATAAACAGCTTTATGTCGAGGGTTTAAAGCCTCGTAATAAGCTTTCATTCTCTCTATTTTCTTTCACGCACCAGCCGTGTAGTAATTGACAATGGAGACGGGAGCAAATCGGTCATGTGATTGAAAACCCTCTATAATACCTCAAACTGTTTTTTAGCACCATAACCACATGCTGAATTTGCACTATTAACTACATCTGCTGTTAGCTTTTGTGCTTTATTACATGCACAACTGTGCTATTTATCCTGTGCAATAATTTTACCATATCTATACATACTTCTGCTTCTTCTTCTTCTTCTTTGTCTTTCAGCTGTTCCCGTTAGGGGTCGCCACAGCAGATCAATCGTTTCCATCTCACCCTGTCCTCTGTATCTTCCTCTGTCACACCAACCACCTGCATGTCCTCTCTCAGCACATCCATGAACCTCCTCTTTGGTCTCCCTCTTCTCCTCCTGCCTGGTGGCTCCATCCTCAGCATCCTTCTCCCTATATACCCTGGGTCCCTCCTCTGCACATGTCCAAACCATCTCAGTCTCGCCTCTCTGACTTTGTCTCCAAACCGTCCCACCTGAGCTGTCCTTCTGATATGTTCATTCCTAATCTTGTCCATTCTTGTCACTCCCAAAGAGAATCTCAACATCTTCAGCTCTGCCACCTCCAGCTCTGCCTCCTGTCTTTTTGTTAGTGCCACTGTCTCTAAACCATACAACATAGCTGGTCTCACTACTGTTTTGTAAACTTTCCCCTTCACTCTTGCTGATATTCTTTGGTCACAAATCACTCCTGCCACCTTTCTCCACCCACTCCACCCTGCCTGCACTCTCTTCTTCACCTCTCTACCACACTCTCCATTACTTTGAACAGCTGACCCCAAATATTTAAACTCATCTACTTTCACCACTTCTACTCCTTGTAACTGCACTATTCCACTGGGCTCCCTCTCATTTACACACATGTACTCAGTCTTGCTTCTACTGACTTTCATTCCCCTTCTCTCCAAAGCATATCTCCACTTCTCCAGGCTAGACTCAACTTGCTCTCTACTCTCACTACAGATCACAATGTCATCTGCAAACATCATAGTCCATGGGGACTCCTGTCTGATCTCATCTGTCAACCTGTCCATCACCACTGCAAACAAGAAAGGACTCAGAGCTGATCCTTGGTGTAATCCCACCTCCACCTTGAATGAGTCTGTCATCCCGACTGCGCATCTCACCGCTGTCACACTATTCTTGTACATGTCCTGCACTACCCTAACATACTTCTCTGCCTCTCCAGACTTCCTCATACAATACCACAACTCTTCTCTTGGCACCCTATCATAAGCTTTTTCCTAAGTCCACAAACACACAATGTAACTCTTTCTGTCCTTCTCTGTACTTTTCCAACAGTATTCTCAGAGCAAACATTGCATCTGTAGTGCTCTTTCTCTGCATGAAACCATATTGCTGCTCACAGATCACCTGTTTTCTAAGCCTAGCTTCTACTACTCTTTCCCATAACTTCATGCTGTGGCTGATTAACTTTATGCCTCTGTAGTTACTGCAGCTCTGCACATCACCCTTGTTCTTGAAAATAGGAACCAGCACACTTCGTTTTCACTCCTCAGGCATCCTCTCACTTTCCAAGATTTTATTAAACAATCTGGTTAGAAACACTACTGCCATCTCTCCTAGACATTTCCATGCCTCCATTGGAATGTCATCTGGACCAACTGCCTTTCCACTCTTCATCCTCTTCATAGCAGCCCTCACTTCTTCCTTGCTAATCTCTTTTACTTCCTGATTTACTCTCACCACATCATCCAGCCTTTTCTCTCGCTCATTTTCTTTATTCATCAACTCTTCAAAATATTCCCTCCACCTTCTCAGCACACACTCCTTACTTGTCAGCACATTACCTGCGGTATTGTATCACTTCCTGTTCCGGAGCACAGCAGTGTTTTTCTGTATCTGTTAGCTGTTTAATCTGCGCAGTTAGATTGATCTAGTTATCTAGATTACGATTTGTTTCCCAGTGTAATCTTTACGTGCCTTAACTAAAGCACTCCTTCTGCTGAATCACCTCTAAATTATTTACACATTATTCACTTTGCGTGTTTTTAGGAATCCGCTAGCTTAGCGTAGCTACTAGCTCTTAGCCGATTTAGCATGGCGGCTTCTCCTGTCTCTCCCGCACTTTTCTGCTCTGGGTGTGAAATGTTTAGTTATTCCTCGGCCTCCTTTAGCAGTAACGGTACTTGTAATAAGTGTAGCTTATTCGTAGCTTTGGAGGCCAGGCTGGGCGAATTGGAGACTCGGCTCCGCACCGTGGAAAATTCTACAGCTAGCCAGGCCCCTGTAGTCGGTGCGGACCAAGGTAGCTTAGCCGCCGTTAGTTACCCTCTGGCAGATCCCAAGCAGCCGGGAAAGCAGGCCGACTGGGTGACTGTGAGGAGGAAGCGTAGTCCTAAACAGAAGCCCCGTGTACACCGCCAACCCGTTCACATCTCTAACCGTTTTTCCCCACTCGACGACACACCCGCCGAGGATCAAACTCTGGTTATTGGCGACTCTGTTTTGCGAAATGTGAAGTTAGCGACACCAGCAACCATAGTCAATTGTCTTCCGGGGGCCAGAGCAGGCGACATTGAAGGAAATTTGAAACTGCTGGCTAAGGCTAAGCGTAAATTTGGTAAGATTGTAATTCACGTCGGCAGTAATGACACCCGGTTACGCCAATCGGAGGTCACTAAAATTAACATTAAATCGGTGTGTAACTTTGCAAAAACAATGTCGGACTCTGTAGTTTTCTCTGGGCCCCTCCCCAATCAGACCGGGAGTGACATGTTTAGCCGCATGTTCTCCTTGAATTGCTGGCTGTCTGAGTGGTGTCCAAAAAATGAGGTGGGCTTCATAGATAATTGGCAAAGCTTCTGGGGAAAACCTGGTCTTGTTAGGAGAGACGGCATCCATCCCACTTTGGATGGAGCAGCTCTCATTTCTAGAAATCTGGCCAATTTTCTTAAATCCTCCAAACCGTGACTATCCAGGGTTGGGACCAGGAAGCAGAGTTGTAGTCTTACACACCTCTCTGCAGCTTCTCTCCCCTTGCCATCCCCTCATTACCCCATCCCCATAGAGACGGTGTCTGCTCCCAGACTACCAATAACCAGCAAAAATCTATTTAAGCATAAAAATTCAAAAAGAAAAAATAATATAGCACCTTCAACTGCACCACAGACTAAAACAGTTAAATGTGGTCTATTAAACATTAGGTCTCTCTCTTCTAAGTCCCTGTTAGCAAATGATATAATAATTGATCAACATATTGATTTATTCTGCCTTACAGAAACCTGGTTACAGCAGGATGAATATGTTAGTTTAAATGAGTCAACACCCCCGAGTCACACTAACTGTCAGAATGCTCGTAGCACGGGCCGGGGCGGAGGATTAGCAGCAATCTTCCATTCCAGCTTATTAATTAATCAAAAACCCAGACAGAGCTTTAATTCATTTGAAAGCTTGACTCTTAGTCAAATTGGAAGTCCCAAAAACCAGTTTTATTTGTTATTATCTATCGTCCACCTGGTCGTTACTGTGAGTTTCTCTGTGAATTTTCAGACCTTTTGTCTGACTTAGTGCTTAGCTCAGATAAGATAATTATAGTGGGCGATTTTAACATCCACACAGATGCTGAGAATGACAGCCTCAACACTGCATTTAATCTATTATTAGACTCTATTGGCTTTGCTCAAAAAGTAAATGAGTCCACCCACCACTTTAATCATATCTTAGATCTTGTTCTGACTTATGGTATGGAAATAGAAGACTTAACAGTATTCCCTGAAAACTCCCTTCTGTCTGATCATTTCTTAATAACATTTACATTTACTCTGATGGACTACCCAGCAGTGGGGAATAAGTTTCATTACACTAGAAGTCTTTCAGAAAGCGCTGTAACTAGGTTTAAGGATATGATTCCTTCTTTATGTTCTCTAATGCCATATACCAACACAGTGCAGAGTAGCTACCTAAACTCTGTAAGTGAGATAGAGTATCTCGTCAATAGTTTTACATCCTCATTGAAGACAACTTTGGATGCTGTAGCTCCTCTAAAAAAGAGAGCTTTAAATCAGAAGTGCCTGACTCCGTGGTATAACTCACAAACTCGTAGCTTAAAGCAGATAACCCGTAAGTTGGAGAGGAAATGGCGTAATTTAGAAGATCTTCACTTAGCCTGGAAAAAGAGTCTGTTGCTCTATAAAAAAGCCCTCCGTAAAGCTAGGACATCTTTCTACTCATCACTAATTGAAGAAAATAAGAACAACCCCAGGTTTCTTTTCAGCACTGTAGCCAGGCTGACAAAGAGTCAGAGCTCTATTGAGCTGAGTATTCCATTAACTTTAACTAGTAATGACTTCATGACTTTCTTTGCTAACAAAATTTTAACTATTAGAGAAAAAATTACTCATAACCATCCCAAAGACGTATCGTTATCTTTGGCTGCTTTCAGTGATGCCGGTATTTGGTTAGACTCTTTCTCTCCGATTGTTCTGTCTGAGTTATTTTCATTAGTTACTTCATCCAAACCATCAACATGTTTATTAGACCCCATTCCTACCAGGCTGCTCAAGGAAGCCCTACCATTATTTAATGCTTCGATCTTAAATATGATCAATCTATCTTTGTTAGTTGGCTATGTACCACAGGCTTTTAAGGTGGCAGTAATTAAACCATTACTTAAAAAGCCATCACTTGACCCAGCTATCTTAGCTAATTATAGGCCAATCTCCAACCTTCCTTTTCTCTCAAAAATTCTTGAAAGGGTAGTTGTAAAACAGCTAACTGATCATCTGCAGAGGAATGGTCTATTTGAAGAGTTTCAGTCAGGTTTTAGAATTCATCATAGTACAGAAACAGCATTAGTGAAGGTTACAAATGATCTTCTTATGGCCTCGGACAGTGGACTCATCTCTGTGCTTGTTCTGTTAGACCTCAGTGCTGCTTTTGATACTGTTGACCATAAAATTTTATTACAGAGATTAGAGCATGCCATAGGTATTAAAGGCACTGCGCTGCGGTGGTTTGAATCATATTTGTCTAATAGATTACAATTTGTTCATGTAAATGGGGAATCTTCTTCACAGACTAAAGTTAATTATGGAGTTCCACAAGGTTCTGTGCTAGGACCAATTTTATTCACTTTATACATGCTTCCCTTAGGCAGTATTATTAGACGGTATTGCTTAAATTTTCATTGTTACGCAGATGATACCCAGCTTTATCTATCCATGAAGCCAGAGGACACACACCAATTAGCTAAACTGCAGGATTGTCTTACAGACATAAAGACATGGATGACCTCTAATTTCCTGCTTTTAAACTCAGATAAAACTGAAGTTATTGTACTTGGCCCCACAAATCTTAGAAACATGGTGTCTAACCAGATCCTTACTCTGGATGGCATTACCCTGACCTCTAGTAATACTGTGAGAAATCTTGGAGTCATTTTTGATCAGGATATGTCATTCAAAGCGCATATTAAACAAATATGTAGGACTGCTTTTTTGCATTTACGCAATATCTCTAAAATCAGAAAGGTCTTGTCTCAGAGTGATGCTGAAAAACTAATTCATGCATTTATTTCCTCTAGGCTGGACTATTGTAATTCATTATTATCAGGTTGTCCTAAAAGTTCCCTAAAAAGCCTTCAGTTAATTCAAAATGCTGCATCTAGAGTACTGACGGGGACTAGAAGGAGAGAGCATATCTCACCCATATTGGCCTCTCTTCATTGGCTTCCTGTTAATTCTAGAATATAATTTAAAATTCTTCTTCTTACTTATAAGGTTTTGAATAATCAGGTCCCATCTTATCTTAGGGACCTCATAGTACCATATCACCCCAACAGAGCGCTTCGCTCTCAGACTGCAGGCTTACTTGTAGTTCCTAGGGTTTGTAAGAGTAGAATGGGAGGCAGAGCCTTCAGCTTTCAGGCTCCTCTCCTGTGGAACCAGCTCCCAATTCAGATCAGGGAGACAGACACCCTCTCTACTTTTAAGATTAGGCTTAAAACTTTCCTTTTTGCTAAAGCTTATAGTTAGGGCTGGATCAGGTGACCCTGAACCATCCCTTAGTTATGCTGCTATAGACGTAGACTGCTGGGGGGTTCCCATGATGCACTGTTTCTTTCTCTTTTTGCTCTGTATGCACCACTCTGCATTTAATCATTAGTGATCGATCTCTGCTCCCCTCCACAGCATGTCTTTTTCCTGGTTCTCTCCCTCAGCCCCAACCAGTCCCAGCAGAAGACTGCCCCTCCCTGAGCCTGGTTCTGCTGGAGGTTTCTTCCTGTTAAAAGGGAGTTTTTCCTTCCCACTGTAGCCAAGTGCTTGCTCACAGGGGGTCGTTTTGACCGTTGGGGTTTTACATAATTATTGTATGGCCTTGCCTTACAGTATAAAGCGCCTTGGGGCAGCTGTTTGTTGTGATTTGGCGCTATATAAAAAAATTGATTGATTGATTGATTACCATGTGTTGTGAAAGTGTTGTGACACGGACCCACAACGGGGCGTTAATGAACGGACAATGGATAAGCCAAAAAGTAACAATTTAATGTTGTGAATCACACAACGATGTACAGACAATAACAATACAGTGACCGTCAATCATACACCAGGTGACGTGTGGGCAGGCTCGACGATAGAAGACGCCTGGCGAGAGAAAAGCCGGATCCACACAGCTTCCACCGCCAACGGAGCTGAAGAACACTGGAGCCGCCAAGCCCTGCGCCCCAGGTGGCCGCTGTCTTCAGCAGTCAGACCCGGTACTGCTGGCAGAGAACAGAGACAGTCCAAATGAGTGTGAGGTCGCACACTCAGTAATCCCACAGTCTGTATTCAGTAAAGGAGGGAGAACCTCCACCTCCAATCACACACTCGTGCAGCTCCTGTCTAACCACTTATCTGGTTGGAGTGTGAAGCGAAGCCGTCGCTGATCACACCAAACGCCAATCCCACAGATAAGGCAAACAGCACAGGATAACGGCTGCAAAAGAAGTTCAGACTATTACACAATGTTTTTGTTCAGCAGAGAAAATGACCTGATAGGTAGTTGATTTCTCGGCGAGGAGGTGGAGTCGCAGTCCGGCCTTTATGGAGATGGTGATGAGTTGGCTGAGTGACAGCTGGTGCTGATGAAGAGTGACAGCTGTCACTCCCAGTGGCTCCGGCGCCCTCTCGCGCTTGAAGCCCGCACTCCAAGCAGGGCGCCATCTGGTGGTGGTGGGCCAGCAGTACCTCCTCTTCAGCGGCCCACACAACAGGACCCCCCCCTCAACGGGCGCCTCCTGGCGCCCGACCAGGCTTGTCCGGGTGCCGCCGGTAGAAGTCGGCCAGGAGGGCCGGGTCCAGGATGAAGCTCCTCTTCACCCAGGAGTGTTCTTCGGGTCCATACCCCTCCCAGTCCACCAGATACTGGAACCCCCGGCCCTTTCGACGGACATCCAGGAGCCTGCGCACGGTCCAGGCAGGCTCTCCATCTATGATCCGGGCAGGAGGCGGCGCTGGTCCGGGGGTGCAGAGAGTCGACGTGTGGTAGGGTTTGATCCTTGAGGTATGGAACACTGGATGAATCCGCAGTGAAGCTGGTAGCTTCAGCTTCACTGCGGCTGGACTGAGGACTTTGGTTATGGCAAAAGGTCCTATGTACCTGTCCTTGAGCTTCTGGGATTCCACCTGCAGGCGGATGTCCTTTGTGGATAGCCAAACCTCCTGCCTGGGCTGGTATGCAGGGGCCAGGGAACGCCGGCGGTCTGCATGGGCCTTAGCCCTCGTCCGGGCTCTGAGCAGGGCAGAGCGGGCGGTACGCCACACCCGACGGTACTTCCTCAGATGGGCCTGGACCGAGGGCACCCCGACCTCTCCCTCCACCAGTGGAAACAATGGGGGCTGGTACCCCAAACACACCTCAAACGGGGAGAGGCCGGTGGCAGATGAAACTTGGCTATTATGAGCGTACTCGATCCAGGCCAGATGGTCACTCCAGGCCGTCGGGTGCGTGGAGGTCACGCAGCGGAGGGCCTGCTCCAGTTCCTGGTTCGTCCGCTCTGCCTGCCCGTTCGTCTGGGGGTGGTACCCAGACGAGAGACTGACGGTGGCCCCCAGTTCCCTGCAGAAACTCCTCCAGACCTGGGAGGAGAACTGAGGACCACGATCCGAGACAATGTCTGATGGAATCCCATGCAGACGCACGACGTGGTGGACCAGGAGGTCTGCAGTCTCCTGGGCCGTCGGGAGCTTCGGGAGGGCCACGAAGTGGGCCGCCTTGGAGAACCGGTCCACTATTGTCAAGATGGTGGTGTTGCCCTGGGACGGCGGGAGGCCCGTGACAAAGTCCAGGCCGATATGAGACCAGGGGCGACGAGGCACAGGCAGAGGCTGGACGAGGCCTTGGGCCTTGTGATGGTCGGCTTTGCCCCTGGCACAGGTGGTGCAGGCCTGGACATACTCCCGGATGTCGGCTTCCATAGACGCCCACCAGAAGCGCTGCCGGAACACTGCCACGGTCCTTCGCACCCCTGGGTGACAGGAGAGCTTGGAACCGTGACAGAAGTCAAGGACCGCAGCCCTGGCCTCTGGTGGGACGTACAGTTTGTTCTTCGGACCTGTCCCCGGGTCCGGGCTCTGTGTCAGGGCCTCCCGGACGGTCTTCTCCACGTCCCAGGTAAGGGCGGCCACGACAGTGGACTCGGGGATGATGGTTTCAGGGGGATCTGACAGCTCAGTCTTGACCTGCTCTTCGTGCACCCGGGACAGGGCGTCAGATCGTTGGTTCTTTGTCCCGTGGCGGTAGGTGATCGGGAAGTCAAAACGCCCGAAGAACAGCGACCAGCGGGCTTGCCTGGGGTTCAGACGCTTCGCAGTCCGGATGTACTCCAGGTTCCGATGGTCCGTGAAAACTGTAAATGGTACCGATGCTCCCTCCAACAGGTGTCTCCACTCCTCAAGAGCCTCCTTCACCGCAAGAAGTTCCCGATTGCCGACGTCATAGTTCCGTTCAGCTGGGGTCAACCTGCGGGAAAAGTAGGCACAAGGATGGAGAACCTTGTCGGACTCCCCGCTCTGGGACAGCACGGCTCCTATCCCTGAGTCAGAGGCATCCACTTCAACAACAAACTGGGGCTTGGGATCAGGCTGCACCAGAACCGGTGCAGTCGAAAACCGGCGTTTCAACTCCCTAAACGCGGCTTCGCACCGATCCGACCAGGTGAAGGGGACTTTTGTGGAGGTCAGGGCTGTCAGGGGGCTAACGACCTGACTGTAGCCCTTGATGAACCTCCGGTAGAAATTTGCAAAACCGAGGAACTGTTGTAGTTTCCTACGGTTCGTTGGTTGGGGCCAATCTCTCACCGCCGCAACCTTGGCCGGATCAGGGGCGACGGAGTTGGAGGAGATGATGAACCCCAAGAAGGACAAAGAAGTGCGGTGGAACTCACACTTCTCGCCCTTCACAAACAGCCGGTTCTCCAACAACCGCTGTAGGACCTGACGTACATGCTTGACATGGGTCTCAGGATCCGGAGAAAAGATGAGTATATTGTCTAGATATACAAAGACAAACCGATGCAGGAAGTCCCGCAAGACGTCATTAACCAATGCTTGGAACGTCGCGGGCGGATTGGTGAGGCTGAACAGCATGAGCAGGTACTCAAAGTGACCTAACGGGGTGTTAAATGCCGTCTTCCACTAGTCTCCCTCCAGGATCCGAACCAGGTGATAAGCATTCCTAAGATCCAATTTCGTGAAAATTTGGGCTCCATGCAGGGGCGTGAACACTGAATCCAACAGAGGTAACGGGTATCGGTTGCGAACCGTGATCTCGTTCAGCCCTCTGTAATCAATGCATGGACGGAGTCTGCCGTCCTTCTTGCCCACAAAAAAGAAACCAGCACCCATCGGGGAGGTGGAGTTCCGGATCAACCCGGCAGCTAACGAGTCCCGGATGTAGGTCTCCATTGATTCGCGTTCCGGATGTGAGAGGTTGTACAGCCTGCTGGCCGGGTACTCAGCGCCCGGTATCAAATCAATGGCACAATTGTACGGACGGTGCGGGGGCAGCGTGAGCGCCAGATCCTTGCTGAAGACGTCAGCAAGGTCGTGGTACTCGGCCGGCACCGCCGTCAGATTGGGGGGGGGGACTGAAACCTCCTCCTTAGCAGTCACACTGGGTGGAACCGAGGATCCTAAACACTCCCGGTGGCAGGTTTCGCTCCACTGAACCACAACCCCAGACAGCCAATCAATCCGGGGATTGTGTTTTAACACCCATGGAAAACCCAAAATCACTCGGGAGGTAGAAGGTGTTACATAAAACACAATCTCCTCCCTGTGATTCCCAGACACCACCAATGTCACTGGCTGTGTCTGGTGTGTGATTAGTGGAAGAAGGGTGCCATCTAGCGCCTGCACCGACAATGGTGACGGTAAGGCCACTAGAGGGAGCCCAACCTCCTTTGCCCATCTGCTATCCAGCAGATTCCCCTCCGACCCCGTGTCCACCAGTGCTGGGGCGTGAAGGGTTAGATCCCCACTCAGGATCGTGACTGGGATTCGTGCAGATCGTCTGGGTTTCCCCACGTGGGTGTTGTGACCCACACTTAGCCCAGTCTGTAAGGATGAGTGCTGTAGTTTTGACCGTTTGGGGCATTCTCTCTGTGTGTGCTCGGTAAAGCTGCAGAGAAAACACTCTCCACGGATCAGCCTCCTTTGTCTCTGATCTGATTGTTTTTTGGCCCTGCTCGTTTCCATAGCAACATCAGCAGGGCGAGCTGTTGTCACGTGGAGAGCCCTGGCAGTGGAGCGTGGGGAAGTCGGCTTCCTTTCGGACCCGGGAGGAAGAGGGACGGCTTGTGCCTGGCCACGCCCCTCGTCTTGTTCCCGTCGGTGCTCTGTTAGTCGGTTGTCTAACCGTATAACCAGGTCGATAAGCCCATCTCAATCCCGCGGCTCGTCCTTTGCCACCAGGTGCTCCTTAAGGACCAGAGACAGTCCGTTTACAAAGGCGGCACGGAGCGCAACAGCATTCCAGCCGGCCCGCGCTGCCGCGATGCGGAAGTCGACTGCATACTTCGCTGCGCTCTGACGCCCCTGCCGTATCGACAGCAGCACAGTTGAAGCGGTCTCGCCTCTATGAGGGTGGTCGAACACCTGTCGGAACTCCCTCACAAACTCAGTATAAACCGTTAGGAGCTGTGAATTCTGCTCCCAAAGCGACGTAGCCCAGGCGCGTGCCTCTCCTCGAAGCAAATTGATCACATAAGCCACCCGGCTGGCGTCTGCTGCGTACATGACGGGACGCTGTGAAAAGACGAGCGAGCACTGCATCAAGAAGTCCGCGCACGTCTCCACACAGCCTCCGTACGGCTCCGGAGGACTTATGTATGCTTCAGGGGAAGGTTGGGGGGTTCGTTGAACGACCAGCGGAATGTCTGTTTCTGGCACACGGTCAGCAGGAGGAGGTGCTGCAGCAGCGCCCTGAGCACGCGCTTCCACCTGGGCGGTGAGAGCCTCCATCCTACGATTGAGAACACTGCTCTGCTCGGTAATTAAGTCCAACCGAGCGGTAAAGGCGGTTAAGATGTGCTGCAGCTCACCCAACACGCCTCCTGCTGGCGCCTGTGCACCTCGCTCTTCCATTGGCTGTTCAAGCGATGGTTGACGCCCCTCGGGATCCATGACGCTGGCCGAGAAATCCTGTTGTGAAAGTGTCGTGAGACGGACCCACAACAGGGGGCGTTAATGAACGGACAATGGATAAGCCAAAAAGTAACAATTTAATGTTGTGAATCACACAACGATGTACAGACAATAACAATACAGTGACTGTCAATCATACACCAGGTGACGTGTGGGCAGGCTCGACGATAGAAGACACCTGGCGAGAGAAAAGCCAGATCCACACAGCTTCCACCGCCAACGGAGCTGAAGAACACCGGAGCCGCCAAGCCCTGCGCCCCAGGTGGCCGCTGTCTTCAGCAGTCAGACCCGGTACTGCTGGCAGAGAACAGAGACAGTCCAAATGAGTGTGAGGTCGCACACTCAGTAATCCCACAGTCTGTATTCAGTAAAGGAGGGAGAACCTCCACCTCCAATCACACACTCGTGCAGCTCCTGTCTAACCACTTATCTGGTTGGAGTGTGACGCGAAGCCGTCGCTGATCACACCAAACGCCAATCCCACAGATAAGGCAAACACCACAGGATAACGGCTGCAAAAGAAGTTCAGACTATTACACAATGTTTTTGTTCAGCAGAGAAAATTACCTGATTGGTAGTTGATTTCTCGGCGAGGAGGTGGAGTCGCAGTCCGGCCTTTATGGAGATGGTGATGAGTTGGCTGAGTGACAGCTGGTGCTGATGAAGAGTGACAGCTGTCACTCCCAGTGGCTCCGGCGCCCTCTCGTGCTTGAAGCCCACACTCCAAGCAGGGCGCCATCTGGTGGTGGTGTGCCAGCAGTACCTCCTCTTCAGCGGCCCACACAACACCATGTGCATCTTTTACCACCCTAACCTGCTGCACATCCTTTCCAGCTCTGTCCCTTTCTCTGGCCAATCGGTACAAGTCCTTTTCTCCTTCCTTACTATTCAACTTCTTGTATAGCTCGTAATATGCCTTTTCCTTTGCTTTTGCCACTTCTCTTCTCACCTTACGCCGCATCTCCTTGTACTCCTGTCTACTTTCTTCATCTCTCCGACTATCCCAAAACGTTTTCGCCAACCTCTTTCTCCTTATGCTTTCCTGGACCTCTTCATTCCACCACCAAGTCTCCTTGTCTTCCTTCCACTGTCCAGATGTCATACCCAGTACTGCCCTAGCTGTCTCCCTCACCACATCTGCAGTACTTTTCCAGTTATCCAAAACTGCTTCCCCTCCAACTACCTGCTCGCTAAATTTCACACAACAGTCTTCCTCCTTCAGCTTCCACCATCTGATCCTTTGTTGAGCTCTCACTCTCTTCTTCTTCTTTACCTCTAAAGTCATCCTACAAACAACCATCCTATGCTGTCTAGTGACACTCTCTCCTGCTACCACCTTACAGTCTGTGATTTCTTTTAGCTTGCATCTCCTATAAAGAATGTAGTCCACCTGTGTGCACCTTCCTCCACTCTTACATGTTACCCTGTGCTCCTCCCTTTTCTTAAAGTAGGTGTTCACCACAGCCATTTCCATCCTTTTTGCAAAATCAACTACCAGCTGTCCTTCCCCATTCCTATCCTTGATACCATATCTACCCATTACTTCCTCATCACCTCTGTTCCCTTCACCAACATGCCCATTGAAGTCTGCTCCTATCACCACTCTTTCATGCTTGGGCACACTCTCCACCACCTCATCTAACACACTCCAGAAATCTTCTTTCTCCTTCATCTCACAACCTACCTGTGGGGCATATGCACTGATGATATTCATCATCACCCCTTCAATTTCCAACTTCACACTCATCACCCTGTCAGACACTCGCTTAACCACCAACACACTTTTAACATACTCTTCCTTTAAAATGACCCCAACACCATTTCTCTTCCTGTCCTCACCATGTTACAACAACTTGTACCCACCGCCGATGCTCCTGCTCTTACTTCCCTTCCACTTGGTCTCTTGCACACACAATATGTCTACCTTTCTCCTCTCCATCCTATCAGCCAGCTCTCTCCCTTTACCAGTCATACTACCAACATTCAAAGTCCCCACTCTCATTTCCACCCTTCCAGTTTTCTTCTTCTCCCGCTGTTTGTGGCATCGTTTTCCTCCTCTTCTTCGTCGTCTTCGCCTAGCAGTAGCCCAATTTCCACCGGCACCCTGTTGGGCAATAGCACCGGTGGCGGACGTTGTTAACCCGGGCCGCGACCGATCCGGTATGGGAATTCGATTCTGAGTCTGCATAGTTGGGTTGGCTTGTTTTACGCCGGATGCCCTTCCTGACGCAACCCTCCTCATTTATCCGGGCTTGGGACCGGCACTCAGAATGTACTGGCTGCACGCCCCATGTGGCTGAGTTATACTTCTGCTTCTACTCACTTATATTATATTTTTCACGTAATCTGTTCACATCAGTAGTTATGCACCCACCAGCAAACATTGCAATATATTTTAGTCACCTTTCTTTAATGTAAGTTTTTTTCTTTTACTTACTACTGTATGACTCTTGCTGCTGCAACAAGTGATTTCCCCGCTGTGGGATCAATAAAGTTTATCTTATCTTATCTTATCTTATCGTATCTTATCGTAAACCTGTTTATTCCAGTTAAGGATCGTGGGGGACTGGGGGTGGAGCCTATCACGTGTCCAAATGCAATATGGCTCAAGCTGTGTGTGTGTGTGTGTGTGTGTGTGTGTGTGTGTGTGTGTGTGTGTGGAGACGATGCCGCAGAGAAAGAAGGTTGTTTACTTTACTGAGTGCTTGTGTCACGGGCTAAGATTACCCCATACAACGTTTGTATATTCGCTATCTGCGTATGTGTGAAAAACGGGTAGATTGTTTTGTATTGAGTTTACCCTTTCTGTGTGTGGACCAAAATCAGGTTTTCAGGTGGCTTATTTTTTCCATAAACTGAAACCAGCTCTTATTGGTTTCCACAGACAGAAGATTTAAAATCAGTACAGAATAAACTTCCTGTTTTTTTTTTGCACTTGAAAATTCAGTAATTATATCTTATATATTATATTCCAGTTCTAAGGTGGAACTATGCCAGTATACAAAGGCATATCTAAATATCTAAAAAGGAAAAGTAAAATAGGAGTGTAGAAAAGAGTAGAGTAGAGCCACTTAGGTGCCTGGTCTTGAGAACCAGGGATAGCAGATAGCAAATATACAAATCTTGTATGGGGGTCATCTCAGTCCGTCACACCGGTGGAGAAGACACTGTGGGTGCTAGGGCTGAAATGATTGCGATGGAATAACTCAAATAATTCGATTACAAAATATATTTGAGTCAAATTCCTTGGATCGAGGTTTCGTTTAATTCCTGTCACCAAAGTGGTCCGAAAACATGGCACCACTGAAAACGGTGTGGTATGTGTGTCAGGCCTGTATGTGGCACTGTAAAGCTCTGAAAAAAGAAAAAACAGAGCGTGCACATAACCGGTGTAAGGAGCTAGTCAACGTAGCAGTGGAAGCTACAACTTTCTAAAGTGGCACACTGAGTAAAATAAAATCTTTTAAGAGAAAGAGAGTCCACGCTGATCATTTGAAACAGACCTACTGCGAATTTAAAACAACACGGTGTGTTTGAGTCATTAAAAAAAAACAATGCTGTGTTTTCGTCCACCGGCTCCTCTCCACCTCACAGATGAAGCACACTTTAAGTAAGTCAAGTTTAACTATTCAAAAAATGCCTTTATTTGGATTTGATAAGAGCTTTCATCAACGGGGTGAACAGTGGTCAATGTGTCTTTTGTGGAAAAGCTGGACTCCACAGCTCAGTTTTTCACAGGTTGTGTTCACATTCATACGAGCCTGTCTTCTGACTGAGGATTTCACTGACTGTCAGCACGTAAGGTCTGGGAAAGCTCTGAAACTTGTAACGCCGTGAAAAAATAGACTTTTTATGCAATTAATTGGTAAAATAATACATAGAATACTCTATTTCAAAATATTCAATAGCTGTAGTCCTAGTGGGTGCGCATGGACATAGTGGGGATGTTTGACATCATGATCCCTGAGCTAAGTAGATTCTAGTCACATTTGCGTTCAGACCTCAGCGAATCCCGCTCAGATCTGGAAACAATGCAGAGCTTTTCTTCCATGTTTGTTACCTTTTTTAAACATACTTAGGTGGAAACTGGTTTCCGATGATGACGGAGGAAAAAGCGCAAGGGAGGAAAAAACATCTGTGGATGTCTCCCCGGGTTTGTACTAGGTCCCCTCACTTTCTCAGCCTTCATAAATCTGCTTGCTTCACTCAACACACACATTTTTCTTCTCCCAGGTGGAGAGACGTGAAGAAAATCTCTTCCTTCCTGACAACCCTTCAGAAACACACCACACGTGTTAGTTCTTCTGTCCTTGTGAGGACACATCCAACAATATTTTTGCATTTGTTTCTTCAGCTCTGCAACTAACAGTTATTTTAATCCCCTGTTAATTTTTATTAATTTTATGCTTTTTTTAAACACTACGAGACATCTTTAGATGACTTTGGTTCAAGTAGAATCCAAATCAAACCAGTTATGTAAAATGAAACCAGGTTAAATCCACTTTAATCCAGTGTATGTGTGGTTAGAAGAGAATCATTCCCTCTCAGTTAAATAATGCACTCTGATGATAATGTGTTGAACCGGTGATATCAGTTTGTTAATTTACTAAATGACTGAACCTTTCAGGTGTAACGTGATGATCTGTGTAACCGTCATAGCACAGCAGTCATTTGTTCTGTTAAATCATAATCACTGAGACTGACGTGTGCTTGCTCTCTGTCAGCTCTGAATGTAGTCATTTATTTTTCTGACTTTTGGCTGTTTGTCTTCAAGCTCAGAGTTTTGTAGCTGAAAGACTTTTGGCTCACACTCCAGCCTGTGTTCAGACTTCAAACTCCATTTATAGACATTTGCACTTCATCTTAGTTGTGGAAGCTTGTGTTGTTCTTTTCCATGTCATTTCTCAGATTTGTTCTTGTGTGGTCCATTTGCACTTTTAACTAATCTAATCAACAAAGTGTAAGAAGAATACACAGATGGAAAACAGATAAACATCCTCTGAGTAAAATCATCCCTGACGTTTGGTCAGAGTACTGAGTAAAGAATGCAAAGCTTAGTTCTGGTTACATAAGAACATTTATGTAGGATCTACTGCAACAGTGGAGAGAAAAAATAAAACTCTATATATGTTATACAGCAGCACCAAAGATCCGTTTTTGTAAATGTAATGCTGTAAGAACCTGAATCTGTTCATGTCTTACAACTAATCATTTGGTGTATTTAACTTGGATCAATAGTGGGGAAAAAAAGCCGTGGTATTTTCTGATAACCTAATGTCTAAAAAGAAATTCTTATTGCATTCAATCGATAGCCTACAATCCAAAAATATTCACTTAGTAGGAGAGTCATAGATAGGGTTGGGTATCGAGAACCGGTTCCTTTCGGGTATCGTTAAGAAATGATTCGATCCATCGACATCAATAACTTTTTTTAACAATTCCCTTTTTAGTCCTTCAGAGTGGCCGTTGTTTTGGGGGACTTTTGTCAGGAAAATTATAATTTCTCTACATTGATTACAGACCCTGTAGTGGGTCTGTAATCAACTTTTCTGCAGCGTGGCTTTTTTTTTTTTTTACCTTGAACCAATCGAAGGGGTGCTTTGATCTGCACTTTATCTTAATTTTCCCCGCTAAAACCCTAAAGAGCATATGTCTGTGAGTAATATTTACTTTTTTATGTTAAACAGACTTGTTATGGTCTTCTGAAACAGTTGATAGATGTATTTTATTACTTAAAAATGAGACCGATGCTAACGCGTTAGCATGTCTATGGCGTTTTCATTGTTAAAGTTAGCATTAAGCTGTTCGCATCTCAGCAGGTTGTGTGTGAATTTGTTTTCTGTATAATAATGGCTCAGCGTTCGTTGTCGTAAAAGAGTCAAATTTAATTTTTTCATTTATTTTATTCATATATTAATAATAATAGCAACAACAACAATAATAGTAATAATAACTCATAATAACTAATAACGCTACAATACAATTTTAGAGAAAGAGACAAAAAGAACCTGATTAAAACAAAACAACAGAAAAGATAAAACCAACTAACAATGAAAATAAATAAATACATATAGAAATAAATAACTTTCCTGTGAACACCTAGTGACTCTTACACCTCCACTTCATCCCTGTTTCATTTAAGTTTAATGACAATTTGTTTTGGTCAAACCATATTTTCAATGTGTTAATTTCTTCAGTGATTTTCTCCAGAACTATCTGCCAAGCTAGAAAACTGCTGCATCCTAGTAGGAGCAGAATACTACTGGAATGAATTTGAATAAGGAAAGATGTTTTTTTTTTTTTTTCTCACTAAATGGATGCTGCACTCACTGCAGTTTATTGTCTAGAATAGTCTCAGATTACATTTCAGAGCTTCTAGAATTCAAACATTTCCATGCAGGTGGTGTTGGGGGGTAATTTTGGGTTTCAGCTTTTTTGTTTTTTACCACTTTCATCCCTAAATATGTCAATTGTGAGTCACTTTTGTGCTGATTAAAGTCACTAACTGGGACCCCTGTCTTGTTGGGAGAAAGAAACAAGAATCGTCCTCCGTTCTGTTCACACAGCTCCAAACGCTGCCCGGCTCTCTGCCGAGTCAAGTTAGAACGATACAGTCCAGTCGGAATGAATAAATTCAAAGCGAAACGCCGTTTAAATCAAATGACACCTCTTTCCAAACGTTGTAATATAAACAAACTGCTTGTATTTATGTCCAGAGATCAAGGATCCAGTGACCAATTTAAAATTTTGTTGACATAGAAAACCTGTAAAGCCTACTTTTAGTACACAGAAAATTCACAAGAGGTATCGATAAGGGACTCGATAAGGAATCAGATCAATAAGCGGAATCGATAATGGCATCGATATTGATAAAATCTTATCAGTACCAATCCCTAGTCATAGATCACAAAACCCACAGTTCAGATATAATTAATATACTGTAATTTTCCAGAGTATCACTTGCAGTTTTTTTTTACTAGTGTGGGAGATGCTTTGATTTATAGTCTGGTGCAGCTTATACGAGGGCTGTCCGTAAAGTATAGGTCCTTTTTATTTTTTTCAAAAACTATATGGATTTCATTCATATGTTTTTACGTCAGACATGCTTGCACCCTCGTGCGCATGTGTGAGTTTTTCCATGCCTGTCGGTGACGTCATTCGCCTGTGAGCACTCCTTGTGGGAGGAGTCGTCCAGCCCCTCGTCGGAATTCCTTTGTCTGAGAAGTTGCTGAGAGACTGGCGCTTTGTTTGATCAAAATTTTTTCTAAACCTGTGAGACACATCGAAGTGGACATGGTTCGAAAAATTAAGCTGGTTTTCAGTGAAAATTTTAACAGCTGATGAGAGATTTTGAGGTGATTCTGTCGCTTTAAGGACTTTTCACTTTTCTCAGGCAGCATCATCAGCCTGTTTCAAGCTTAAAACCTCCACATTTCAGGCTCTATTGATCCAGGACGTCGTGAGAGAACAGAGAAGTTTCAGAAGAAGTCGGTTTCAGCATTTTATCCGGATATTCCACTGTTAAAGGAGATTTTTTTTAATGAAAGACGTGCGGACGGGTCCGCACGTCGGGACGCAGCCGACGCGGCGCGGCGGCACAGGAAAAACACCTCCGTGTTGATAACCATTTGTAAAATCCAGGCGGCTTTTGATGGCTTTCAGTGGAGTGAGTATATGAGAAATTGTTTATCAGCTGGAGATGTTCCAACTTGTCCTCAAGGCTTCCAACAGAGGTGTTTTTCCTGTGGCGGAGCGTCGCGGCGGCTGCGAGCCGACGCTGCAATCCGCCTGCACGTCTTTCATTAAAAAAATCTCCTTTAACAGTGGAATATCCGGATAAAATGCTGAAACCGACTTCTTCTGAAACTTCTCTGTTCTCTCACGACGTCCTGGATCAATAAAGCCTGAAATGTGGAGGTTTTAAGCTTGAAACAGGCTGATGACGCCGCCTGAGAGCGCTGCGCGACGTCTCGCACCGTGAAAAGTCCTTAAAGCGACAGAATCACCTCAAAATCTCTCATCAGCTGTTAAAATTTTCACTGAAGACCAGCTTAATTTTTCGAACCATGTCCACTTCGATGTGTCTCACAGGTTTAGAAAAAATTTTGATCAAACAAAACGCCAGTCTCTCAGCAACTTCTCAGACAAAGGAATTCCGACGAGGGGCTGGACGACTCCTCCCACAAGGAGTGCTCACAGGCGAATGACGTCACCGACAGGCGTGGAAAAACTCACGCATGCGCACGAGGGTTCAAGCATGTCTGATGTAAAAACATATGAATGAAATCCATATAGTTTTAGAAAAAAATAAAAAGGACCTATACTTTACGGACAGCCCTCGTACGAGGTCTGTTAGAAAAGTATCCGACCTTTTTATTTTTTTCAAAAACCTGATGGATTTGAATTACGTGTGCTTGCATGAGCCAACCTTGAACCTTCGTGCGCATGCGTGAATTTTTTCACGCCTGTCAGTTGCATCATTTGCTGGTAAGCAGCCTTTGTGTGAGGATGGGTGGAGTCTCTCGTTGTTTTTTCTTTGCAAGGAAATGGCGGAACGACTGGAGCAGCGCGACTGCATCAAATTTAGCCACAAACTGGGCAATAGCCAGGTGGAAACAATTCGGATTATTCAGTTGGCTTTCGGTGACGATCCTCTGGGCATCACACAGATTAAGGAGCGGTACAACCGGTTTAAAGATGGCCGCACAACGGTTTTGGCTCGCCGCACTCCGATCGGCATCAACACGCTAAAACGACCGGATCATTTCCAAAGTGAACGCTGTGGTGATGTGGGACCGTCGTGTGATTATCCGAGAAATTGCGGAAGCGTTGGACATCAGCACCTTTCTGGCACATTCCACTGTGAAAGAAGATTTTGCCATGAAAAGAGTGGCGGCGAAATTCATCGGCACAAAGCTGATGGCACAGCAACAGCGCCTCCGTGATTAAGCCTCGCAGGACATGTTGTAACATGCCCAGCTCGTCCACAATTTCTCGGATAGTCACACGACTGAAAAGCCACCAAAAGCCATCTGAATCTTCCGAATGGTTGATGAGCTGGGCATGTTACAACATGTCCTGTGAGACTTCAACACGGAGGCGCTGTTGCTGCGCCATCAGCTTCGTGCCGATGAATTTCGCCGCCACTCTTTTCATGGCAAAATCTTCTTTCACAGTGGAATGTGCTGAAAAAGTGCTGATGTCCACCTCTTCAGCAATTTCTCGGATAATCACACGACGGTCCCACATCATCACAGCGTTCACTTTGGAAATGATCCGGTCGTTTCAGCGTGTTGATGCCGATCGGAGCGCGGCTTGCCCTCCACCGCTGTGCGGCCATCTTTAAATCGGTTGTACCGCTCCTTAATCTGTGTGATGCCCAGAGGATTGTCACCGAAAGCCGTCTGAATAATCCGAATGGTTTCCACCTGGTTGTCGCTCAGTTTGTGGCAAAATTTGATGCAGCGCTGCTCCAGTCGTTCCGCCATTTCCTTGCATGTGGTTTCTTCCTGGAGGTTTCTTCCTGTTAAAAGGGAGTTTTTCCTTCCCACTGTAGCCAAGTGCTTGCTCACAGGGGGTCGTTTTGACCGTTGGGGTTTTACATAATTATTGTATGGCCTTGCCTTACAATATAAAGCGCCTTGGGGCAACTGTTTGTTGTGATTTGGCGCTATATAAAAAAAAAATTGATTGAAATTGATGTTTGCTGTTCTGCTTCCTTGACTGACTAATCAACAGATAATCCAACGCTAAATTGAGCCAGTTCGATGGGAAATCTGGCCTGTACTGTACTTTTTGTTTGGTACATTTGCCTCATTGAATGGAAGATTTAATTGTTCAATTCGTGAAAATATTCTTTCCATTGTAGAAGTGGAATATGTTCATTATTTGTTTTATATGACATCTAAACAGGTCCCAGGGTGTTTGTCTTCCATCGTGTAACTTTGTTGGTGTTTAAAACCCCAGAGTCAGCGTTTTGCCACCTAAGCTCAGTTCTTTTAACTGCTGTATTCAGCATCAAGATGTTGTGAAAGTATCATTTGAAGCAACGTTAACAATCATTACAGTATCCGCTGTATTTATCCAGAAGTCTGAGTGTTTTATCATTATTGGTGTTTTTCAGGAAACTGATAATGTTACTGCGAAAGTTATCCTTGCTAAGTTAGCATGATGTTAGCATCCTCTTAAAACTTTCATGATAGTTGGCAAATCTGTTTGTGCATTACTGGCACCAATGGGACAGGAGTGTGTAGCAGCAGAATGACAAACTAGCAGTAAAAAAAAAAGCACAACTTCAAAAGTACTAGTGTCAAAGTATATTTAAAGTACAAAACATAAAAGTAGTCATGTGGAATGACCCATGTAGGAGTGTGGTGGGCAAGCGGTTACTGTGCTTGTTTTCAGAGCAGAAGCTTCTCTGTTCAAGACCCCTTCTGGCCATTCTCCATGTAACGTCAGGAAGGGCATCTGGTGCAAAACCTGTGCCAAATCAACATGCAGATCCATATCAGATCTGCTGTGGCGACCCCAAGTGAAAAAGAGAGAAGCCAAAGGGCCTTACTATGTGGACTGACCCATCCCACAATAAAATATACTTATGATTATATCATGGTCAGTGTCCATGTTTAACTGGCGTGCATTATTTTTGTGTATATGCACACGTAGTTCGGCGAGTTAAGTCACTGTAATATCACTCCGCTCTGGTCGTCACCACAGCAACGCACAAATCAGTTGGCGCAGATCAGCTGTGTTTTGACAGGTGAATGACAGAAACATGATAAAACATGGATTTCCAAGTGAATTTTAATATTTTTGGCCAAAATAAAACGTTTGAGGAATGGGAAGAGGAGGAGAGCAAACGAGAAGAACAGCAAAAGTAACGGCATAAAGAATTAACATCAGACAAAAAGGACAAGATTGAAGACGGGAAAGAAGAAGAGAACACAAAAAACTAAAATATTTGTGTCTTAGCACACTGTGTGGGACCATGGTATGAGCGGATTAAACAACTCGAAGCCGTGCATTATACAGTTTGAATGCACTTCGTGGAGTAACACCACTCCGCTTCGCATTGTGGTGTTTTAGACTCCGCGTCGTGCATTCAAACAGTATAATGCATGGCTTCTCGTTGTTTAATCCTTACTTATATAATGCCTAAATAGATCCTTGTCATTTGATTGGTGGTTTGTACGTCAGGTGATACGCCATAAGGCGTCTTGAGGCATTTGGAGTATTCGCTTGGATGTCTCTAGCTGAAGTACAAGTGCTGTCAGATGAAGAGCTCAACAAATTTCTGTCGCGATCTTTCACTGGACTGAGGAAACGAATTAGTTATACCCCCATCACACGCAAAATGGCATGAGAATGACGAATCAGCCCCATCCGAAAAGTGTCAGATTTCAGTTTCAAAAAAGGTCTGACAGCCATCAGCGGAAGTCCATGCAGTTGGTCAAATGTGGCCGGCGGCCCCGGGTGTGATACACGTGTTCAAAACCATTGGGGCGCCGTTGAGATGGGACACCTATCCGATGCGCATACGAAGGAACCTCGAGATGGATCTGGCACTGCAAAGTCTGTCAGTATGACCTGCACGTGCCACATATAATAATGTCCAACCACCCCTACTGCTACTGCGCGCACACTGCTGTAAATCTGAACAGACTATAATATCCATAATAGACCTTACAGTACAGATATTTGTCCATTGCTTCCCATGGGTGACGTAAATAATGTGAACTGTTGTCTCCATCATATCTCTATATAACATGGGCAGCAGTGTCTCTCTGTGGTGCACAGTAATGTCTCATTGCGCACGCCAGCCTTGGAGCTGAGTGGATCTCAGGCTGTAATAAATGATCAACTTCTATCTCTATAGGAGATATAACATGGAAATGTTGTGCCAGGCCATGACAGCATTAATAAACATGAATCTCACCTCCAACAGCGGTCCCGGAGTGTTTCACAGTGCGGACGTGGACATGGAGCCGAAACCAGCAGCCTGTGGCTAAAATCCTCTCACCCAAAATAAAAATTAATTCCCAACCATCGCGGTATCCAGAGTTGTGTTGTGTTTCTGAAGTGAGCAAAAAAGAAAAAAGAAATTCAGGTTTGCTGGAAATGCTCCGTCTGACGCAGGGGACAGCATGGCCCAATGCCTGCAAACTTTCAGTGACGAATGCGCGCCCTTAGTAGCGCATATATGCATATACACACACACATACATACACACACACAGCTGAGTGATAATTGCAACCCCACGCGTGTGTGCGGAGCACACGTGCGCTACGGGTACGTGCATGTGAGGAACACAGCACTCCAGTCCCATATTTGCCATCCAGACGTTTGGACATTGGGCAATCTGGAGTGCTTTTGGATGCCATTGTGCAGGTGTGGACGAGGTACTCTGGATGTGTTCTGACACGGCTGACCACGCCTCTTTTCCTCCAGACTGCGTCGAATTATGGCAATAATAATGCTGTGTCAGGCATGGTTCCTCCACATTCTTGCTATGTGTGATGGGGGCTTTAAAGTTCCTGTTGGACTATTTGGAACCACACCAAAATGTAAGTCCCTTTTCTCTTGTTTATAAATTAATAAAATATCAAATGCCAAGGATCTATTTTAGGCGTTATACAAAACAAATAATGAATGTTTGTTTCATTTGTGCAATGAAAAGAATATTTCATTCTGTGAAAGATGGAACATTCTGTCTTTCACCCCATGAAATATTCTTACTATTGCCATCATAAACATTCATTATTTATATATTATTGCACTTTATCTTCATACGTATGTTGTCATAGTCAGTGTTGCCACAGTTACTTTGAAAAAGTAATCCAATTACTGATTACTGATTACTCCTTGAAAAAGTAACTTAGTTACTTTACTGATTACTCAATTGTAAAAGTAACTAAGTTAGATTACTAGTTACTTTTTTAGTTACTTTCCCCACCTGCCGGCAACAACCCTCTGCCACCTCAACATGACAATGATACTTGTTTTGCCAAAACTCATTTTATAGTCATCCTTTCTTGGCTTCAATGAAAATAATTACTTGTTTTATAAAAAGTAAAATAAAGACCTCTTTCTTGACCTCATATTTAACTGTTGTCAGCACTGTAACAGTAGAACTTGCAATTTCTAACCTACATTGTATAAATGTAACTTAAATTCTTTTTAACATTTTTCTAACATTTAAATTCTCTCTAAACATTTTACTCGTCGAAATTATTATTATATGTAGTATTAGTAGTTGTAGTAAAAAAAGGCTTCAAAACTGAACCTTTAATCTAGGGGTGTTGTGGGGGGGGGGCACATCCCTGCCCCATGCCCCCATTCCATCTGGATTCGCCCCTGCTTTGGCGTTTGAGCACAAAGAATGGATAACATTTATTTATGTAGAAAACATGACCAGATTTACAGGTAAGAAAGTTTTATTGTGTTTTCACATCATGTGGTCCTCAGAAAGAGAGTTTAGGTGCATTTGAGTGGAAAATAGTGTTAGTTGTTGACGCGAGGATCAGCTGTTTTTAATGAGCAGATACGGAGCGGCTCAGCTTAGAATTCTAAATAAAGGAGAAAAAAGCATAAAAATGTCTTTGTAAAGCTCAATGCAGATGTGCTGTTGTCACCATGCTTTAAGAGGTAAGGACGAGCTGCTGCAGAAAACCGCAGATGAAAAGCTCACAGCTCGCTTAAAGTGGGCAGTTCAGTCGAACCCCGACCCCCTGCCCACGGACCAAGATTAATGCTGCTATCGACCCACAATGCAAAAATAATAGTAACGCACAGTGACTTGGAGAAGTAACTTTAATCTGATTACTGATTTGGAAAGATTAACGTGTTAGATTACTCGTTACTAAAAAAAGTGGTTACATTAGAGTAACGCGTTTCTTAGTAATGCGTTACCAGCATCACTGGTCATAGTATCTTTCACTTTCACATGTTCAACGGCACTCTGCAATACAAATACCATTCTAATCTAATAATACCAATCTTATAATGTCTCAAATAATATTTATCACTTTTGCTGTAATTTTTAACTTTCTGTTGATCAGAAACCAGACAGGATTTGACGTGGTTCTGTTGGCTTCATCAGGTTTGAGGTAAAGTGTGAAACAACTGGGATGAGGATCAGCACCTCCAAATCTGAGACTGTGGTCCTCTGTCAGAAAACGGTGGATTGTCCCCTCTGGATCAGGGGAGAGTTATTGCCACAGGTGAAAGAGTTTAAGTATATCGGTGTCTTCTTCATGTGTGCGGGTAAGATGAAACGTGAGATCGACAGTCAGATTGGTGTTGCCTCTGAGGTTTTGCAGATGCAGATTACGCTCCTGTCCTCAGTTGTTGTCATGAACTGTGGTTAGTGACTGCAAGAACAAGATTAGAGATACAAGCAGTGGAAATGAGATTCCTCCATCAGAGGACTCTGAGTAGAACTGCTCCTTACTTGTGCTGAAAGGAACCAGCTGAGATGGTTTGGGCATCTGGTGAGGATGCCCCTTGATTGTCTCCCTAGGGAGATCTTCCAGACACGTCCCTCTGTAAGGAGGCCTCAGGGATGACTCAGTCAGTCAATCAACAACGTTATTAATCTCACAAGGGGCAATTTCATTTGAGCAGTCCTTTTAAGAAAAAATAAAATACAATAACAACAATAAAACTAATTAAAAAAAAATAAAATAAACTTAAGAAGTTAAAATGAATAGCAAGAATAAATAAATAAATAAAAACATGGCAGACCTACAGAGCATTTAAAAGTCGAATCGCCGAAGGTATAAACGACTTTAAAAACCGGTTGGTTCACACCGGGGACGTATAACGGCGTCCTAAAGGAAGCAGAGAAAACTCTCCTAAACGAACATGACCTGACATGGACAAAATCATTTCAGCCTTCCGGAGGATCTGTTGATTACAAAAAGAGTGTAAATCTCTTTGTTTCACTCCGATAATCTTTGAACAAATTTGAACAATGCTGTTCAGGCTGTTTCTGTCTTTCACTGAGAGGCTGTGAAACCAGCAGATAAATGAAAAACACAAAAAACTCAATAAAAGACTGATAAAATGACAAAGGATTGCAGGTCTGACAGAAAAGAGTTCAGTTTACGGAGAAGATAAATTCTCTGCTGTCCTCGCTTCACAATCGCGTCTGTGTTCACATCAAACTTCAGCTTGTCATCAAAAATAGTCCCCAAATACTTATATGATGTGACAAGTTCCACTTTTTCATTGTGTATGATACTCTCCTTGGCCACATCCCTGCTACGTCTGAAGTCAATGATCATTTCCTTAGTTTTGGACACATTTAAATCCAAAAAGTTAACACACCAACAAATGAAATCTGATAAAACAGCTCCGTGGTCTGATTCTGGAGAAGAGACAACAGGAGAGATTATATCTCCCAGCTGCCTTAGGAAGAATACATATTTTTAAATTGTAATTATTAAATATAAGCTTTCATAGAATAACGTGTCTGATCAATTGCTTTTGCAATTTGTATTCAGTTTGCATCATTTTGAAGGGGATGTCTCTTATTTTGAAAGGGGTCTTCTTCCCTTGGAAACCTGTGCTGGGTTTAAAGTGGACACTCTTCCGTTCTGAAGTGTTTGACTGATGCTGCCACATCCCTCAGCTGTGGACTGAACAGGCTGTTTGGGTTGCTGGGGGCGGGGGTGTGTGTGCACATTTTCAAGACTAAACAAAGAGCCCACTGGCTTCTGAGGAAACGTCGATACAGACTGAAGTGTGTGCGGTTTGTGAGGGACGGCTCCTCGCTAAACGCACAGCTACTAACACAACTATTAGCTCCTGCAGCCAGCGTAACACAGACCAATGGTTTCCTTTGATATGATCCAGATTTACAGACAAGACTGTGGACACGTTCAGCCAGTCTGATGAACCTTTTTATTTTTACAGTTTCCACAAAAGTTAGCGGAGTCTAAAGAGTGAAGGGTGACCCTCACAGGGCATTTTGAAAAACAGATTTTATCTAATTTGCCCAAATTAAAACCACATTTGAACAGTGATTTAGATTAAAAATGGGGAGCAAATTAAGTAGTGGTTTTCAAACTGTGAGGTGCCCCCCGGGGGGCGCCAGAGTTCTTGGGGGGGGGGGGGGGGGGTACAAGGGATGGGTATCGAGACTGGTTCTTTTCCAGAATTGTTAAGAAATGATTTGATTCACTGACATCAATAGCCATTTTGCTTAATGATTCCCTTATCAGTCCTTCGGAGCAGCTGTTGTTTTTGAGGGTGTTTTATCGGTAAAATGATCATTTCTTTACGTTGATTACAGACCCTCCGGTGGGGTCTGTAATCAGCCGCTTCTGTAACCTCTCCGCTTTGAAGCTTGAAACAACGAAGCAGTGCCCCAATCCGTTGCTTTGTTGGTTTGCTTTGCTGATTTTCAGAAGTGGCAATTCTGCTTCTTAACCCCTCTCTTAAAGATGTTAATCGTGAGTCACTTTTGTGCGGATTAAAGTCACTAACTGGGACTCTTGTCTTGTTGCAGGGAAGAAACGAGAATTGTCCTCCATTCCGTTCGCACAGCTCCAAACACTGCGCCGCTCTCTGCCGAGTCAAGTTAGAGTCCGGTCGGAATTAATAACTTCAAAACGAATCACAGTTTTAAATCAAATGACACCTCTTTCCAAACTTGTAACACAGACAACAAACTACAACAGACGTTCTTCTATGGTGCCCAGCATTTACTTTGTGTAAGTTTGACAGTTTTCCCCTTTGTATATCGGCTACAGAAACATTGTATGCTTGGAATTCAAGCTACTTCTATCACTGTGAGCAATGTGCAGAGGTACTCTTGAATTGTGTTGATAAATTGTAAAATTCCCTTGTTGTCCAATAATAAAAAAAAAAAAATACTGTGGCAGCCATCTTGGAAAATGGCCCCATAGCCAAAAATAATCTGGTTGGTATGCTCTGACTGTACCAGATTTCATGCTTTTATCATCAAAGTCACGATTCACCTCAAATATTGCGCATATCTGCTCCACTACAGTGTTATTGACATAGAAAACTTGTAAAGCCCGCTTTTAGTACACAGAAAATTCACAAGAGGTATTGATAAGGGAATCGATAAGGAATTGGATCAATAAGCGGAATCGATAGTAGCATCAATATCGATTAAAATATCAATATCAACCTATATTCAATTAAAAACACCACAAAGACAATATATTTAATGTTCAAACTGAGAGACTTCATTGTTTTTGTGCAAATATTTGCTCATTTTGAAATGGATGCCTGCAACACGTTTCAAAAAATCTGGGACAGTGGGAACAAAAGACTGGGAAAGTTGATGAATGGTCTAAGAACACCTGTTTGGAACATTCCACAGGTGAACAGGTTAATTGGAAACAGGTGAGGATATAAAAGGAGCATCCACAAAATGCTCAGCCATTCACAAGTAAAGATGGGGCGAGGATCACCACTTTGTGAACAAATAGTCCAACAGTTTAAGAACAATGTTTCTCAGTGTTCAATTGAAAGGAATTTAGGGATTCCATCATCTACAGTCCATAATATAATCAGAAGATTCAGAGAATCTGGAGAATTTTCTACACATAAGCGGCAAGGCTGAAAACCGACATTGAATGCCCGTGACCTTTGATTCCTCAGTTTAAAATTAAAAACCGACATCATTGTGTAAAGGATCTTACCACGTGGGCTCAGAAACATTTCAGAAAACTGTTGTCAGTTAACACAGTTCGTCACTACATCTACAAGTGCAAGTTAAAACTCTACCATGCAAAGTGAAAGCCATACATCAACAACATCCAGAAACGCCGCCGCCTTTTCTGGGCCCGAGCTCATTTGAAATGGACAGACGCAAAGTGGAAAAGTGTGCTGTGGTCTGATGAGTCCACATTTCAAATTGTTTTTGGAAATCATGGACGGTGTGTCTTCTGGACAAAAGAGGAAAAAGACCATCCACATTGTTACCAGTGCAAAGTTCAAAAGTCAGCATCTGTGATGGTATGGGGGTGTGTTAGTGCCCCTGGCATGGACAACTTACACATCTGTGATGGCACCATCAATGCTGAAAGGTACATCCAGGTTTTGGAGCAACACATGCTGCCATCCAAGCAACGTCTTTTCAGGGACGTCCCTGCTTATTTCAGCAAGACAATGCCAAGTCACATTCTGCACGTGTTACAACAGCGTGGCTTCGTAGTAAAAAAGTGCGGGTACTAGACTGGCCTGCCTGCAGTCCAGACCTGTTGCCCACTGAAAATGTGTGGCGCATTATGAAGCACAAAATGTGTGGCGCATTATGAAGCACAAAATACGACAACAGAGACCCTGGACTGTTGAACAACTGAAGTCGTACATCAAGCAAGAATGGGAAAGAATTCCACCTACAAAGCTTCAACAATTGGTGTCCTCAGTTCCCAAATGCTTATTGAGTGTTGTTAGAAGGAAAGGTGATGTAACACAGTGGTAAACATACCACTGTCCCAGCTTTTTTGAAACGTGTTGCAGGCATCCATTTCAAAATGAGCAAATATTTGCACAAAAACAATAAAGTTTATCAGTTTGAACATTAAATATCTTGTCTTTGTGGTGTATTCAATTGAATATAGGTTGAAGAGGATTTGAAAATCGTGTTCTGTTTTTAGTTACATTTTACACAACGTCCCAACTTCACTGGAATTGGGGTTGTAAAATGTGTTAGTTATGCCAAAGAAGTTTAAAAACACACAGAGATGTTTAAATGTAAAAACAATGTTTAAAATATGACAAAAGGTAAAAATAGAAGAATAGAAAGTTCTTTAAAAACATGTTTATAATGTTTACAAAGGCTGTAAAATGTGTAAATGCATAGACATTTCCTTAAAAATGCACAAATACTTTTAAAATGTGTTTAAGATGTGTAAAAGAATAAAACGAAACACACGAAGATATTGAAATTGTATGTGTCGGGGGGGGGGGGGGGCAGCTATTCATTTGTTCTCGGGGGGGGGAAGCTCACTCTCCCACACTTTGAAAACTTCTGTTATAAAGGATTGAAATAATTTGTTTACTAAAATATATAAATTGTTTGCTAATTTTTAGAAGCTTTAAATGATTTGTTGTTTCCTTTATTATGAGATTTAAATAATTTAATAATTTTTAATTATAAAGAATTTAATTTCCCTGTGACCCCGTGTAAGTGGTTGAAGATGAGTGAGTGAGGATTTAATTGATTCATCATTCATTGTAAATGACTTGAATGATTCATTTTTGAATTAATTATGGAAACAGTGTATTCTTGCTGTTGGCTTGTTTTTCTGCTGATTGACTAATTGTTTTGGCTCTTAATGATGTCGGTTGTATAAAGACGGGGTATGTTTGCTCCTGACAGAAGCTGTGTGTCTGCATGCTGATGGGATTAGCGTTGGCACGAGTGTGCCAAACCGCAGCGTAGCAGCCGTGTCAGCCAGCCAGGCCAAAACCACAAACTTCCCCTGAGGCTCAGAGGCAGCTGCTGCGACAGAGACCGCCTCAAACGCTCTGCAGCCACACTGTGGAATCTACGCTCTGCATGCACATTTAACATTTTATTTCCAGCCACAGTGTTTAGCATGTGTTTCTCCCTTAAACGTCGTCCGGCTCGTTTTCAGCGATCGCTCTGCAGAGCCGCAGAGGACCCAAAACAATAGTTTATTTATATAGCCTGAAATTATAAAGGTACCTCAGAGGGTTTTTTTTGTTTTGTTTTGTTTTTTTACAACATGTGCAACAGAAGTCACCCGCTGTGTTCAGATAAGACATGAAATGAAGAAGGCTTAGTGAGGATGAGGAGGGTTCTTTTTGTCAGGGTCATCATATGTGCTTCATTTTTACCATTTATTCACTGCATTGAGAATCATGTTGGCAGAATTCAGAGCAATTGTTTTTGCAGGATGATGCTGATTTGTCATCATTTGAAATCATTGTATTGTTGCATTAAAGAATTCTCTTTAAACGTGGTGTCCTGATTCTTCTCCAGGCTCCCCTGTCCTCCTCTTTGCCAACCGTCGGGACGTGCGATTGGTGGATGCTGAGGGCGTGCGGGGTGAGTCGGCTGTTGTCGTAAGTGAGCTGGAGGACGCGGCGGCGGTGGACTTCCTGTATGCTGAAGGTCTGATATTTTGGACAGACGTCAGTGAGGAGGCCATCAAACAGACGCACTGGAATCAGTCGTCCAACTGTAAGACAATTTTCTGATGTTGATCTCTGTGCGTTCATTTGCTTATTAACACTCTGTCCTTCTGGACAACTTCAGCTGTGAAGTTTTCACTTTGGTCTGTGGGGATTTTAAACCCTACTTAACGAGTAACCTAAGGCGACGACTGGTTGTCCGTGGTACCAAGTCTCTTTGGAGTATCTTGGGTACCTCGGGAATGACTTTGATTATCAGTAACATACATATCACTTTTATTCATATAGAACCAATCTCAGGCTGCAACTCATAACTTTCTGTCAAACATTGACAGAAAAGCCTCATCAAATCTTCACCCAGAGTAACACTTCTTCAATGATTAAATTACTTAAAGGACATGTAAATCTCAAACTACCTGTCCTAATCTCATACATACTGTATAGTAAGTTATTAAAGTCTGATTTCTGCTTCATCAAACATTCTGTCTTTATAACATCAAAAAGACCTAACACGTGATTTTCAGCTCGACTTTGATCCAGATATGGCTTCATGAAGAATAATGCAGAACAACCAGATGGTTAAAGGAAGAACTCATGCAGGGAGTAACAGACACTTTTACACTTGTACCATCTGTTAATTCCAACAGTAAGCAGCGAATTTCTCACATGGCTTCAAAATGTGTAAAACGTTTTTACTTATTTGTTTGTTTTTTATTTAAGTGTGTGTTTAGCTGTTGCTGTCTGACCGATGCTACAGCAGCTTCATGGGTCTGTTCAGGGTCTGTTGTCTGAGTGAGTCTTATTTTGTGGTTCCAGCCCTTAAAGAGGCTCTGGGAACTGGCCAGACTGTGGTGGTGTCAGGTCTGGACAGTCCTGATGGACTGGCCTGTGACTGGCTGGGCAGAAAACTCTACTGGACCGACTCTGACACCAATCGAATTGAAGTGGCTAACCTGGATGGCACCTCCAGGAAGGTCTTGTTTTGGATGGACTTGGACCAGCCCAGGGCAATCGCACTCAACCCTGCTCAGCGGTAAATACACACACAGTTACATACAGTAGTATTCAGAATAATAGTCGTGCTATGTGTCTAAAAAGATTAATCCAGGTTTTGAGTATATTTCTTATTGTTACAAGGAAAACAAGGTACCAGTAGATTCAGTAGATTCTCACAAATCCAACAAGACCAAGCATTCATGATCAAATCAAATCAAATCAATTTTATTTATATAGCGCTAAATCACAACAAACAGTTGCCCCAAGGCGCTTTATATTGTAAGGCAAAGCCATACAATAATTACAGAAAAACCCCAATGGTCAAAACGACCCCCTGTGAGCAAGCACTTGGCGACAGTGGGAAGGAAAAACTCCCTTTTAACAGGAAGAAACCTCCAGCAGAACCAGACTCAGGGAGGGGCAGTCTTCTGCTGGGACTGGTTGGGGCTGAGGGAGAGAACCAGGAAAAACACATGCTGTGGACGAGAGCACAGATCAATCACTATTGAGTAAATGCAGAGTGGTGCATACAGAGCAAAAAGAGAAAGAAACACTCAGTGCATCATGGGAACCCCCCAGCAGTCTAAGTCTATAGCAGCATAACTAAGGGATGGTTCAGGGTCACCTGATCCAGCCCTATCTGTAAGCTTTAGCAAAAAGGAAAGTTTTAAGCCTAATCTTAAAAGTAGAGAGGGTGTCTGTCTCCCTGATCCAAATTGGGAGCTGGTTCCAGAGGAGAGGAGCCTGAAAGCTGAAGGCTCTGCCTCCCATTCTACTCTTACAAACCCTAGGAACTACAAGTAAGCCTGCAGTCTGAGAGCGAAGCGCTCTATTGGGGTGATATGGTACTATGAGGTCCCTAAGATAAGATTTGACCTGATTATTCAAAACCTTATAAGTAAGAAGAAGAATTTTAAATATTCTAGAATTAACAGGAAGCCAGTGAAGACAGGCCAATATGGGTGCGCATTGAACGACATATCCTGATCAAAAATGACTCCAAGATTTCTCACAGTATTACTAGAGGTCAGGGTAATGCCATCCAGAGTAAGGATCTGGTTAGACACCATGTTTCTAAGATTTGTGGGGCCAAGTACAATAACTTCAGCTTTATCTGAATTTAAAAGCAGGAAATTAGAGGTCATCCATGTCTTTATGTCTGTAAGACATTCCTGCAGTTTAACTAATTGGTGTGTGTCCTCTGGCTTCATGGATAGATAAAGCTGGGTATCATCTGCGTAACAATGAAAATTTAAGCAATGCTTTCTAATAATACTGCCTAAGGGAAGCATGTATAAAGTGAATAAAATTGGTCCTAGCACAGAACCTTGTGGAACTCCATAATTAACCTTAGTCTTTGAAGAAGACTCCCCATTTACATGAACAAATTGTAATCTATTAGATAAGTATGATTCAAACCACCACAGCGCAGTGCCTTTAATACCTATGGCATGCTCTAATCTCTGTAATAAAATTTTATGGTCAGCAGTATCAAAAGCAGCACTGAGGTCTAAAAGGACAAGCACAGAGATGAGTCCACTGTCTGAGACCATAAGAAGATCATTTGTAACCTTCACTAATGCTGTTTCTGTACTATGATGAATTCTAAATCCTGACTGAAACTCTTCAAATAGACCATTCCTCTGCAGATGATCATGATATGTACACTCTTAAGGCTATGAAATTGGGCTATTAGTAAAAAAAAGTAGAAAAGGGGGTGTTCACAATAATACGTAGTAGTGTGGCATTCAGTCAGTGAGTTTGTCAATTTTGTGGAACAAACAGGTGTGAATCAGGTGTCCCCTATTTAAGGATGAAGCCAGCACCTGTTGAACATGCTTTTCTCTTTGAAAGCCTGAGGAAAATTGGATGTTCAAGACATTGTTCAGAAGAACAGCGTAGTTTGATTAAAAAGTTGATTGGAGAGGGGAAAACGTATACGCAGGTGCAAAAAACTATAGGCTGTTCATCGACAATGATCTCCAATGCTTTGAAATGGACAAAAAACAAACAGAGACGCGTGGAAGAAAACAGAAAACAACCATCAAAATTGATAGAAGAATAACCAGAATGGCAAAGGCTCACCCATTGATCAGCTCCAGGATGATCAAAGACAGTCTGGAGTTACCTGTAAGTGCTGTGACAGCAAGAAGACGCCTGTGTGAAGCTAATTTATTTGCAAGAAGCCCCCGCAAAGTCCCTCTGTTAAATAAAAGACATGTGCAGAAGAGGTTACAATTTGCCAAAGAACACATCAACTGGCCTAAAGAGAAATGGAGGAATATTTTGTGGACTGATGAGAGTAAAATTGTTCTTTTTGGGTCCAAGGGCCGCAGACAGTTTGTGAGACGACCCCCAAACTCTGAATTCAAGCCACAGTTCACAGTGAAGACAGTGAAGCATGGTGGTGCAAGCATCATGATATGGGCATGTTTCTCCTACTATGGTGTTGGGCCTATATATCGCATACCAGGTATCATGGATCAGTTTGGATATGTCAAAATACTTGAAGAGGTCATGTTGCCTTATGCTGAAGAGGACATGCCCTTGAAATGGGTGTTTCAACAAGACAATGACCACAAGCACACTAGTAAACCAGCAAAATTTTGGTTCCAAACCAACAAAATTAATGCCTCGCAGATGTGAAGAAATCATGAAAAACTGTGGTTATACAACTACCGTATTTTCCGCACCATAAGGCGCACCTAAAAGCCTTAAATTTTCACAAAAATTGGCCGTGCGCCCTATAATCCAGTGCGCTTTATGTGCGCACTGAATTCCAAAATCTGTAAAAACGACTGACGTTTTTGACCGTCGGAATATCGGACCATTTCCAGCTGACACAAGGACGTAATACGTAAAGTACGTACGCTAGCAGCGTAGAGTACGTACCGTGGCAGCGATAAACCAATCGGAGAACATTACGTAATACATAAAGTACGTACGCTGGTAGCATAGAGTACGTACGCTGCCAGCGATAAACCAGTGAGAGAAGAGTCTGTGAGTCCGTGGTACGTACACTTACCTCCGCCACTCCTCCGGGAGTATCCTGCAAAACAACATTTGTTTGTCTAAGGACCCCCGAAAATTGCGCCAGCGAAGAGACATGCTTACGAGGCACAGTTCAAACTGCAGGCTATCAGTTATGCGGTTGTTCATGGGGATAGAGCAGCTGCGAGAGGAAACAAGAAAATGAACTGCGCCATGTTAAAAAGACCAAACTGAGTTTCCGCAGAAACGAAGCGAGGTGGCCACAGCTAGAAGACCAGCTGTTCAATTCAGACACAGAAGATGAAGACTTCGATGGATTTGTGACAGAACCATAATAAAAAAATAATGTGAGTACCATATTGTTAAATACCGGTAGTTCAAAGTTGTTAAAAAGTTCAAATAAACTCACCGTCTTGCTTCCGTGACCTTTTTTTTTTTTGTTGTTGTTTTTTTGTAGACTATATGTTTTAGAGTGCGCCTTTTGTAAGGGTTAAGTACCCGCTAATTGAGGGCGCGCCTTATAATCCGGTGCGCTTTATGGTGCAGAAAATACAGTAAATACTAGTTTAGTGATTCACAGGATTGCTAAAAAAGCAGTTTGAACATAATAGTTTTGAGTTTGTAGCGTCAACTTCAGATGTTACTATTATTGTGAACACCCCCTTTTCTACTTTTTTTTACTAATAGCCCAATTTCATAGCCTTAAGAGTGTGCATATCATGAATGCTTGGTCTTGTTAGATTTGTGAGAATCTACTGAATCTACTGGTACCTTGTTTCCCATGTAACAATAAGAAATATACTCAAAACCTGGATTAATCTTTTTAGTCACATAGCACTACTATTATTCTGAACACTACTGTACATACAGATATAATCTGACAGATTTGTAAAAAGTTTTCTGACCAGTGTTATGTGTAAATTACTCTATTTTCTACAATTCAACCGCTACACATTATCAGTCTACAATATTACACAAGGTAATTTTTCAGTTTATTTATTCATGCAGTGCCAAAGTACAACATAGGTTGCCCAACACGAGTAAGGTTTAGAACTTACCCACCCCCTGAGCAAGCAGATTGGCAACAGTGGTCAGGTGAAAGAAACCTCCAGCAAACCAGGCCCAGTGGGGTGACCATCTGATTTAGCCAGGTACTACATCTGCTGCATAATTACAGATTCATCTTGTTTCTCTATGATAGAATAAGATAAACTAATGCAGGAGCTTTTTTTAAATATTTACTTTTATTCTTTTGATTTTATTTGTCCTGGGCATGATGTTAAGCGGGACTCTGGACTGCTTGTGGTTCTTCAGAAAGCCTCTATTGGGGGTGTCTGGTTGGGACACCGTGTTTCCCCTGAGAATATTTTCAGGCCCGCTGGTGCTCACTGAAAAATTCAAATCTCAAGGTGCACTAAGCATAAAAATGCAAACGCATCAAGCACAAATCTTCACTCATTTAAATAAACTATTGCAAAAATATTTTATTGGACAGAAATAAATGTGTAACCTATGAACTTTGCAAAAATGGCACTTTATGGACAGTGAACATGATCAGTTGGTGCAATGAATTGATATCAGTTAATAAAAAGTGTTATTTCATCACTTTTGATTCCTGGTCAATTTTTTGTGTGGAAAAATGTAGCACGACACACGTTTTCAGCGTTCAGCTGTTTTTCTTGTTGCTTGATACAAACTTTGGTGTAATGAGTTTTTGAAACACTGAGCTGCCAAAAAAAACCTGCCGGTATTAATAAGACGTCTGACGGACAAGATTCCAACGGATCCAAGAATTTGGGGCGTTGCTTGCGATTCCCATCCCCAGTTTTAAAATTGGTGCACCAGCATCCTTAGGAGAAAAAACAAGTCTGTTCACCCTAAAAACTGTTGTTCACCCAGTGTCCCCAAAGTGACACATTTCTAGTTGAGTCCAGTGTGCATTTGGCTGCTGAGGTAATGTTCAATGTGCAAAATATTCAAGAATTTGAACAAACATTTCCATTTTATTTATGGAAATCTGTGCATTTTTTAAATGTGTTTTTCTTTAAACTCTCACTTTAAACTGCAGTTTTACATCTGAACTCTTGATGTTTTGCTGGTTTCCACTGGAGGACACTGCGCTCACGCTTCTAGCACATGTAGTCTTCTCTACTTCATATTTTACTGGACTGTCTAAAAATACATCATCTGCAAATGTAATTTTGCAATTTGTTCCCAATTCTGAGTTTTGTGCTTCCTGTTCCAGGTCAGACTGAGCCTTCTTGTCCACGTCTGTTTGAGTAACCCGCTTAAACTAACCAACAGTAACCTGCACGCTCAGGTTGTGCCGCCTGCACTTTAGCTGCACATTGCCACTTCCACATGGTGTGACACCTTCGCTGCAAGAGTCTCCGCCCCTGTGTCAGTTTGATTGCGGTGAAGGTTTTCCCAATTGTTGCCTTGTTACTCCGTTCACCAACCTGGTGAGGAACCTGGGTGATGGCATAATAAAGCTGAGAGCAGATAAGAGGGCGAAAGTCAGACTGCTGGGCGAGAAGTGATCGCTAACGTCTTTTTTCTTCAGCAAATAATCAACAGATTTGTTCAGATTTGCATTCAGGTCCAGTGTTGCTGCGGAAAATGTTGAGAAGCGCTATTTGACATCAACTTGTGTTTAAACGGCATGAAATTAAACTTTGGGGTCCATACTTTGTTGTCTTTCATCTTATCAGTGCTACACAGTAACTGGCACTTCGGTGAGTCCGTTGACCTCTGTGGTTTATGGCATCGAAGCTCTTACTGGTGACAAAGACTCGGTGCAACTTGATGCTCAGGTGTTACTTTTTTGTCATATAATCAGCAGTCAGCGTCTGATTAGAAACATGTGCAGTTAACATTTGGACAGATATCAGTGAGCGCAGGGTGTGTCTCCGTTTGGCACAGGTCAGACTGTGTGTGAAGCATGCTGGGAACATTGACCACGCTTACTCACGCCCAGCAGAAAGAACGCTGGCATGTCAGTGAGCTGTACTTTAGAAACACGTTGGATTACTACAGTACTTCAGCTTTTATTACTTTATTACACAAAAACACAGGAAAACAAAGTGCAAAACATGAAACTTGGAGAATCCAAAATGATGAAAGATGAATTCTGTAAAATTGCTCCTGTAGGATCGTGATTGAAGAAGGCGCTTCATGAGGAGTACATTGGGAAGTCCAGCTGAGGGACATGTACGGGTTCCCTTTGGTTTTGGAGTTCAGACTGTGACATGACGCGCCCTGCACTTTGATGTTTGTTGCACAAATACTACAAATGATGTTCATGTTTATTTTGGAAGCTGGCATGTTGCTGGATCACTGATAAAACCTCAAGGACGTTCTCTTCAGGTGTTTTCTGCTGCTTTCTGCACATTTAATCAAAGATAAAACTGATTAGAAGCCACAGTTACTACAGCAAATTAAAATCTACTTCTTACAGATAAAAACTAGAATTAAAAGAAAAGCTTTGTGTGTATTGATATTTGTGCTATATAATGACTTTTCTCTTTCAGCTACATGTACTGGACGGACTGGGGGGAGGAGCCTCGGATTGAGCGTGCTGGGATGGATGGCAGCAACAGGTACGGACCATTTTCAAATGTTTGTAGTGTCGCTGTGTTAAAAAAAACTTCCAGAGAGTTCTTCCATCCACACTCGCAACCCTGGAACAAGTCCTGTAGAAAATCCTGGTTCTCAAAAGTATCTTCAGGTGGAGCTGATGTTTGCCCTTAAACTATGTACATATGTATGTTCCACCACTGTGAAAGTAGTTAGCATGTTAGCATATTTGTGTTGGCACATTCTTTGGAACATGATAACTCATTCATAATACATACGTAGTCACCACTTTATTTTTACACTGTAGCTGCTCTGAGGGAAGAAGACCAACTGGTTACATTTTAGTGTTGTTAGGTCAATATCTCTGCATATTAATAAGTATAAAGTGTTTTTTTTAAATAATAGTTATAACTCAAGAATGCTTGATAAGGCATTCAGTATGTCTGTATATGAGGGTAACATATGCATATGCAAACTCAGATGCTCTTCTTTGTGTCTGTGCATTAAACATATTTTATATTTAGTTACTTTTCAGTATTTTTAAAAGGCGATCTCATCTTAAATGTTCCTCAAGTTTTGCACTATAATGTATACAAGATGGGATGACAGCATACACCAGTATTCGGGCACTATCACCAAAATGTGTCTCGGGGTCAAAAATAAAATTATATCCTATTTCTAAAATATGTTACTTATCAGGAACAAAACCTGAACAACAACAGAAATGTATATTTGCTGTTGGACTCTGATGTGTTCATGTGTCCAAATGTCCCATCTGAATTTGTCCTCACACTTTGTTGTCTTGGCGGAGACAAAAGTTTTGATGAAGAGAAGTCACGTTTTGCAACATTGTATCTAATTTGAACCCTTTTTAAATGTAGGTCAAGTGTTTTAACTGAGTAGGAATAAATAGGCTGTGGTTTTATGTTTTGTATGTTTTTCTTTGTTTGTTTTTTGGAGCTTTGTGTTGGAGGGGACATTTTTTTAATGAAGTTTCCCAGGGTGATGAATTACAGACCTGCTGGTCTGGATGCCCATCTGGGCCGTGCTTATTTTTCCTAAAACATACAAAGAACGTAAATAGAGATGGTAGTCATGTACATTACAGCTGAGGCGCTGGTCCAGTCTCTGCATCTGCCTCCTACAGGAAGGTGATTGTGGACGTGGACATTTACTGGCCCAACGGTCTGACCATTGACCTGGTGGAGCAGAAGTTGTACTGGGCGGACGCGAAGCTGAGCTTCATCCACAGAGCGAACCTGGAAGGATCTGCACGGTAAGAAACTTGCTCACATTTTCACACAAGTCACAACGTGGGAGGAAGCACACGAGTTTAAATTCCGAAGACATTCTCTGGGCCCGGCTCATCGTCCCCAGAGAGCAGAGACAGGGAGCAGAGCGTAAGAGGAATATATAGAATGTGATGGAGTTGTCCAACACAAACAGAGCTGCAGGATCGGGGCCCCAGTGAAAACACTTCAAGTCTCAGCTGAGACGCTCCCTCCTGCCCTCCTCCTCTCCTTCTCGCTGTCCGTCCGTCCTGCCATACGAGGAAATGTGTCTGCGCAACATCTGCTGACGCGTCATTGTTTTAGTGCATCAGTGTTGATGCTTCAAAACGATAGATTAAAAATATTGTTACATGAAAATAACTATAAAAATATAGTTTGTTTCCGTACTGCAGTACTGTACATACATGCAGTAAAATGTATTTTTTCCTAATGAAACACATTGAATTTGAGGTTGATGTTAAACACAGGCACAGCCTGCTTCTGTGTGCTTACGAAGGTTTTTGTTTCCTCTGGCATTCGGTGAGAGTGGCTTCATGTCCTCTCTGCACGTGAAGCACTTTGTTCTTACGTTGCAGCACAAAGGTGTTTTTTGTACCTGACAGCTGACAGTTTGAGTGATTAAATAATTTACCTGTTTCCAGATTAATTTGCGCCCGCACTCTGTGGAAGAGGACTACAAATTGTGATTGATGAAGCCGGTTTCTGCCATGTTGTTACTCCAAGCACACACCTTCTCTGATCCTCATCACGTTGCATGTGTGCGCGCACACGTGCACATGCACACGTGCACTTGCACACTCTCAATCAACACACATTTAAAAAAAAAAGCAGTTCATGTTCTCATTTTGCTTAACTTTTCTGCAGAGTTTTGCATTTTCAATTTAAACTTTTTTTATATATATGTACTATTATGAGTGTGTCAGTGCAAAAATCACATTTGAAATGGACAAACATTCAAAGTTACAAACTGAATTTTCAAATAAAATAAAAACAATAAAACCAAAAAGTTGATTTCTTTGCCTTTGCCGTTCCCAGAAGGATGCAGAGTTCATGTTCCTCCCTCTTATCTGATGGTACGTCTCGACATAACGACACTAAAACTATAATCTCTGAACAACAAAATGATTGCTAAAATATGATTAAATACAACCTGATTTTTGTAAAAATTGTAAGAAGTCAAAAAGAAATTATGGACCAAATTTTACAGGGTATGAGTCATGTTTTTTTTGTTGTTGTTGTTTTTTGTTTTTTACTAGTTTGGGAGGTCCTGCGACTTATACTCCAGTGCAAGTTGTATCACAAAAAATTGCACATTTGTAAATAATAATAATTATTATAATGGCTATATTAGATTTTTCCAGATATCAAAACATTGTCCATCCATCCATTTTCTTTACCCGCTTACTCCATTTAAGACTCATGGCGGGCTGGAGCCTAACCCAGCAGTCACAGGGCGTGAGGGGGACGCCAGTCTGTCACAGGGACACATACAGACACACAAACACATTCACACCTATGGCCAATTTAAAGTTTCTAGTCCACCTAACCTGCATGTCTTTGGATGTGGGAGGAAGCCGGAGCACCCGGAGGGAACCCACACAAACACGGGGAGAACTCGCAAACTCCACACAGAAAGGCCACAGGTGGGAATCGATCCCATGACCTTCTTGCTGTGAGACAACAGTGCTAACGACTAAGCCACCGTGCTGCCATCAAAACACTAAACAACATGAATTAATAATAAAAAATAAATGCCAATAATAAAAATAAAATAAAATCCCAAGAGGTACGACTTATGCTCCAGAAAATTTGGGAGTTTTGTGTGTGTGTGTCACAGAAAAGTAAAACTTCTAAAACAACAATACTAGTTCTAGTTTTCTCAAAGATAAATTGACGTGGTACTCATTTTTCAGTCACAATAGTTAAAATGAACATTTCATTTATAGATCTTTTTTTTGGCTCCTCCCTGTTTTCTCCTTGTCGCCACAGCGGATCCGACGTTGATCTGTATGTTTTGTGCCAGATGGCCACGCATCCAACACCACCTCCAGGTGCTGTTGAACTGGCAAACGTCTGTTTTGGAAGCAAACTGGGTATCAGTGAGCACAGTTTCTCATGATATTATATTTAAAAACAAACAAACAAACAAAAACAGGAAAGGCTTGTGCTTCAAAAACCATTCACCCATTTTCTGCTGCTTTATCAAATTGTGAATTCAAGGGAAAAACAATTAAGTTCCGTCTGCATGGAGATGAGTTTGGTTGTGTCTGCCAAAGTTTTGCATCGTATCAGTGTTCCGTCCACAGGGAACCACCCCGAAAACTCTACATTTTGAAAACAGATCCCAGAATGGGTAAATCTCAAAGCTCCACCTTTGCATTTTTGTGTGTACAACCAATATGGAACGTTTGTGAAATGATGTCACTTCTCTCACCTCAGCCTTATCCCTTTCTCTGTCGGGTTACTCGGACACTGCACCTGAAACATGTCCACTGTATCAGCATGTTCTCATATAGTTTAGTCGCATTATGATCCATTGTGACTCGAAGCAGAAGTCCAGCTCAACATCTTCTTCTCTGTGTTTTTGTAGGAGTGTTACAGCACCACTCACAGGCCTGGCATATGTACTACAGTGTTTTCAGTGGCGTAAGTGCTCTCTTGTGTTCCAGTGAGACGGTGGTGGAGGGCACGCTGACACACCCCTTTGCACTGACCCTGTCCGAGGAGACGTTATACTGGACTGACTGGCAGACCCGGTCCATCCACGCCTGCAACAAACACAATGGAGAAAAAGCCAGAGAGATCCTCAGCGATATTTATTCTCCCATGGACATCCAAGTACTGGAACAACACCGGCAGCCCTACAGTAAGACCCGTCTGCAGTCACTGTATGTGCATGTGCACACCCAGGGAGTCTTAACATTCTGACCTAACTCAGCGTCTGCCTGTGTCTTTGCTGCCGTCTCTTCAGTCCACACTCCGTGCAGTGAGAGTAACGGCGGCTGCAGTCATCTCTGCCTGCTGTCTCCAGTCCAGCCTTTCTACAGCTGTGCCTGTCCCACTGGAGTCCAGCTGAAGCCAGACGGAACAACATGCAAACCTGGTATTGATCCCACTCAAACCACAAACAAGTAGCAGCTGCTAACCCCTTAAAATAAACAACATGGCTGCTAATTTTCATGGTTTTCAGGCAGAAGGGGACTGTGAACTGGAACACAGTTTTCGCGCCGTCACATCGTTATATTAAGATGAACGTCTCAGCAGGGACGAAGAGTTTCTGGGAACAGTTGTGTTGTTTTCTGTTTCCCTGCTGCCAGCAGCAGTCAGCTGAATCTTTAAAGTTACTCTTGATAAAATACTTGTTTGGTGCATCTCAGAGTCTAGTTGACACCACTGCATCTTTTATTCATGGAACACAGCGGATCTAGAGGGCGTTAAAGGATGTCGTCATGTTCCAGCATCATGTCTCTGTTGCTGTCTGTCTGCAGATCCGTTCCCTCACCTGAAATCCTCTCCAGGCATTTCACTGTGCGCTTTGCTTACTCTGATTGGCTGATATTATGATACGCCCACGACACGCCCTTGAATAATGTGGGGCATTAATCCAGACCCTTTGCACCCACCAGGAGTGTTACCTAGAGACCAGACCCGTCGACCCGGCTTTTCAACGGCCTAAACTCAAAGTCGATTGAAGAAACGTTCCTCCTTTTGTCTGTCTGTGGCTGCTCAAGTGGAAGCCACAGTCTGTGGAATTTATAAATTACTGTTAAGCAAATGAAATAGGAGTGATTTTATTATGTTAAAACTTCATTATAGATAAAAAAAAGCAAAGAAACAAATGAACAAAAAAACAGGATTTTTTTGTTAATTTGTTTGTATATTGGATTTTAAGTGAAGATTATAGAGACTTAAACAACTGTTGTCTGTTTTGCTAAATACATTTGGGTTTGAAATCAGAAGTCATTTACGTGTTCCGTTTTTGTTGTTCACTACAAAAATCATCAGCCTGATCCAAAAGGTTCTGTGTTTTCTGTTGTTAAACATGTCGAGATTTACAAGCTGACGTGTAAAGTGGGATTTAACCCTTTAGATCCAGACTGTCTCCTGGACAGGTCCAGCACCATTTTCACAGTGTTCCTGATGTTTTTAAGCCCTTCAACTGTAATTTAATGAATCACAGGATTTAACTGATGGGACGTGGGCTGATCAGCTTTTGTTTAGCCGTGGCAACAAGCCCACTTTTCCATCCCCCTCAGGGACAAATCACTGTGTACTTATTCACATGGATACAGTGTGTGGTGCTGATGATCAGGAGGAATTATCAGCACTAATAAACCTCATCATGTGACCGTGCACGTGGTCATTCCATCACACGTCCATCACTGCTGAGGAAGGACATCTCAGCCATTCGAGAGACGGGGGACACAAGACCTTTAGGCGAGTAGCCATTTCTTTCTGTGGAAATTATTCAAAAACACCAAAAGGTCATCAAGGTTTAATAAAAGAAAATGTAAAAATCATTTGTACTGATTCACATAACAGCTGAATGATCAGACTACAGACGCTGGGTATGCTTTCTGTTTTTCATCAGTACTAATTCAACTTTATTACTGTCAAAATATGTTAAACATAAAGAAGTAAAACAAGTGCAAAAATTTCCAGAACAAAATTAAAAATACTCTGACCATACAGAACCAGAACTGAACATTAAGCGGCACAATATATTGGATGCATTAAATAACAAATTTGTTGCCCATAAGGCCAAACGACACAACCATAAGTTGCTTTAATCTTATTTTTGCCTAAAGTTAGCTTCTCAAATGAATAAACAGGTTTATTGATAACTGGCCATCGTTTTGGGGCCGTCATGGCTTACTCATGCCGGACGGCCTTCACCCTACTGGGGAAGGCACTGCCATCTTGTCTGCGAACAAAGATAGAGCTCTACAGAGAGGGTAACATTAGGACTTTACAGCAGGCCACGGAGCAGGCGATTAGAGACCCTGCAAAGCTTATTACGAATGTTGATGTGGAATCCATTAGCTTAGCATGGAAATTAGCACAGAAAATCCACTATGGTGATAGTACAGTTTATGTGGCACGGAGGGAAATTTGTCCAGTTGAGACTGTGGCCTGTTTCCGCAGACATGTCCATGAAAATCATAGAGGGATATGCTTTGCAAACTTAATACCCATTACTACATTGGATGACATTGAAGTTGAGGATGGCCCGCTGGCTGTTCCAGCAATATCAAAGATTTTGTGTTTGCTACCTACAACCTGCGTGGAATGACTCAAACCTAAGCCTTCTTCCAGGCATCTTATATATGCTACTCTGGAACCACCCCTAAATCCAAACAGTCCAGCTGTCAGCCCCATTGAGGTTCTTAGTCTGGGTCTCATTAACATAAGATCACTATCCTCAAAATCATTGTTGGCTAATAATCTAATTATGGATCACCACTTAGATATGATTGGGTTTTGTGAAACCTGGTTTAAACCTACAGCTGTCCTCCCCTTAAATGAGGCTTGCCCACCAGCATATACATTTAGTCATATCTCTCGTGATGTGAAGCAAGGCGGGGGTGTTGCTCTTATTTATAAATCTAGGTTTAGTTTATTAGCTGTTGGGGGTCGCACATATAACTCATTTGAACGTGATTCTCCGCTCTGCCCATGATGCTACGTATTGCCAAGGTCACAACAATAAAAATCAGTCGTATTATTTTGTCACTGTATATAGGCCTCCTGGCCCATACTCTGAATTCTTAGATAATTTTGGTGAGTTTATCTCTAACTTGTCAACTAGTGCAGATAATATTTTGATTATTGGTGACTTTAACGTTCAAATAAATAAGCCTTCTGAGCCCCTCTGCAAATCATTTATGGAAATTATGGATGTATTGGGATTCCAGCAGTACAGGATTCGACGCACATTAGTGGAAATACCCTGGGTTTGATTCTCGCACGTGGTATTGCTGTCACAAATCTTGACATCATGAATCTTGCATCGGTGGTCTCTGATCACTCACTTATTAAGTTTACAGTTTCGCTGCCGTGTTTAGTGGGACAACCTTATTTATTATTGTGGCGACACAACTCCTCAACTACAACTGAACTCGAAGCTAGTCTGCCTGATATCTTAGTTTCATGTTTGGAAAATGCCCAATCAGTAGACAGTCTTGTGGATAGTTTAAACTCAGCACTCAAAACTACACTCGACATGATTGAGCCACCTATATTAAAACCACGGCCCCCCAAAACACAGTCACCTTGGTTCAGTGATTACTTGCGTGACCTCAGGCATAAGGCTAGAGGTCTAAAACGGAAATGGCGTTCAAATAAGCACAACCTGCTTATTTGATCCTGTACCAACAAAGCTGTTTAAGGACCTGTGGTCCACTCTTGGGCCGACTGTGCTGGAAATGATTAATCTCTCATTAACTTCTGGATCTGTTCCTAAATGTTTCAAATCTGCAGTGATGATACTCAAGAAATCCAATCTTGGCCCGAGTGTATTGAAAAACTATTGGCCGATATCACATCTATAATTTTGCTCTAAAATTCTGGAAAAAGTGGTTTCACAGCAGCTCGTGGACTATTTTACTGAAAATAATCTTTTTGCGCCACTGCAGTCTGCTTTTACAAAATATTCCACAGAGACGGCTCTCACTAAAGTGGTGAATGATCTTCTGCTTGCAATGGATTCAGACACCACTATGGTTCTGGTGCTGTTAGATCTCAGTGCTGTGCTTGATACCATGGATCATCATATTCTACTCGATAGGCTGGAGAATCTTTTTGCGATTACTGGGAGTGCCCATGTATGGCTGATGTCATACCTGACCAGTTGTTTTCACTGTTTTGTACAGTAACAATACCTCTAACCTAAGTGACATGAAATTTGGGGTCCCACAGGGGTCCGTCTTAGGCCTTCTGCTTTTCTCCCTTTATATATCGCCCCTTTGGCACATACTGCGGCATTTTGGGATTACCTTTCATTGCTGTGCTGATGATGCTCGGTTATACCTGCTGATAACTGCTGGTAATCTCATCCACATAAAATCCTTAGAAGATTGCCTTGCATCAGTGAGAAGCTGGATGTCTACCAATTTCCTACTTTCAAACCCTGATAAGACTGAAATGATGGTTCTTGGTCCAGTGAGACATCGGCATCAATTTGACAAGTTAACACTTAGCCTAGGCTTATGTGTCATACATCACATTGACAAAGCAACAAAAAAAAAACACCTCCGTGTTGGAAACCATTCAGAAGATTCAGACAGCTTTCGATGGCTTTCAGTCGAGTGAGTATCCGAGAAATTGTGTAACAGCTGGACATGCCCCAACATGTCCTGTGAGACTTCCAACACAGAGGTATTTTTTTGTTGTGCGCCATGAGCGGCTCCGTGCCGACGCGCGAAATCCTCCGCACGTCTTTCATTACAAAATCTTCTGTAACAGTGGAATGTGCCGCAAAAGTGCTATGTCCAGCTCTCTTGCCATTTCTGTGGTAGTCACACGATGTCCCGGATCAACATATCGTTCAGTTTAGAAATGATCTGGTCGTTCCAGCCTGTCGATGGCCGCTCGGTGCGCCGCGCGGCCTCCGCCGTTGTGGGCCGTCTTTAAAAAGGTTTCAACAGTCCTTAATCTGCGTGACGCCGACAGAATCTTCACCGATATCCATCTGAATCTTTCAAATGGTTTCCAACTGGCTGTCTCTAACAGTTTCTGAAAAAAATTTCATGGAGCAAAGCAGCAGCCTCTCAGCCATTTCCCAGACAAAAGAAATCCGACGAGGGGGGTGGACCAGTGCTCACTCAAAGCCTGCCCACAGGCGAATGACGCAACCGACAGGCGTGAAAAAACTCACGCATGCGCACGAAGGTTCAAGCTTGGCTGATGCAATCACACATGATTCAAATCCATATAGTTTTTGAAAAAAATAAAAAGGTCCATTACTTTTTGGACAGACCTCGTATTTGTTGTCTTTCTGCCGCATGATTCTGTTTTTTCCTCTCTGTTTGAGGTGCAGCTCCATGCAGAGTTGGGAGTGGGTTTTTTCTTCTGCAGGCCTCCTGTTTTGTGCACCAGCATGGACTCCCAAAATCTCCCAAAATTTCGTGTATAATTTTTTGTATTGTCAATTTGTGTCTGTATCATGGCCCAAGCAAAGGGTCACCCCTTTGAGTCTGATCTGCTTGAGGTTTCTTCCTCAAATCATCAGAGGGAGTTTTTCCTTACCACTGTCACCTGTGTGCTGCTCTGGGGGTTGGTAAGGTTAGACCTTACTTGTGTGAAGCGCCTTGAGACAACTTTGTTGTGATTTGGTGCTATATAAATGAAAATAAACTGAAATTGAAATAAACAATCTAGACCTTGTTGTTGTGAAAGTGTAGTGACACGGACCCACAACAGGGGGCGCAAATGAACGGACAATAGAAGAAGTTAAATTTAAACACTTTACTGTTGTGAATGCCACAACTACACACAGCAGATTATAGAATGAATACAAAGTCAGTTGATAAAGGTGTCGTGTGGGCAGGCTCGACGATAGGAGATGTCCGTCTGGAGAAGAACCGGAACCACACGATTTCCTCCGCCACCGAACCAGGAGGATACTGGAGCCGCCAGGTCCCGAGTTCCCCAGGTGGCCACCGTCTCCGTGTGTCGGATCTGGTACTGCTGGCAAAGAGCAAAAACAGTCAAGTGTGGGTGTGTGTACACCCCGTAACAAGGATGGTGGTTATTCCACCTCCACCTCTAATCACACGCTCGTGCAGCTCCTGTCTAATTACTTATCTGGCGGAAAGCAGAGCGAAGCAGTCGCAGCCTACGCCGATCCTTCGAGAAGACAGCTGCAACAATGTATCTACTGAAATCAACGTAGGAATACTCAGGCTGAGAGTGTTACCTCCTTAGAAGAACGATATCTCGGCGAAGTGGTGGAGGTGTTGTCCTGCTTTTATTTGGGATGAGGCGCAGATGTCATAGCCGATGAGTGACAGCTGTCAACCCGGCCGCTCTTGGGAGGTGGCAGCGCCCTCTCGTGCCTGAAGCCCGCACTTCAGACAGGGCGCCCTCTGGTGGTGGGCCAGCAGTACCTCCTCTTCTGGCGGCCACACAACACTTGTTGCATATTGAGCAGCTTTTGTTGCCATCTAGTGAGCAGTGTGAGCATTTCAGGGCTTTTGGTACATTTCCTACTTGTGAAACTCAAAATTCAGTGTAAAAAAAAAAAAGGCATTTATAAATGTCAGAAATGCAAGACTTTTTGTGGCATGCAGATCTTTGACCACCCAGTATCGATGTATGAAAATTTCTGTTTTGTGAGTTTTGTGGTTCTTGAGTTTTAAGATATGAAAGTTTGCTGGAAGGATGGAATTTCTCCTGACAAGAACAACTTACGGCTGTGAAATCAAGTGCTGCACACCGGCTACAGATAAAATAAATTAGAATGAATTGTACACAAATCTAAAAATCCAACTGTTACGACAAGATACACATAAAAGAAGTAAAATAATTGACCTGAATAATTTAACCATCTTAACGGTCACATGCTTTGTTTTTGTTCTAGTTGTTCTAAAATGACGACCAGAAGGGAGGAGAGCTTCATGCTGCCGTTACAGAGTGAGGGTATGTGTGTGTATGTGCATGTGCCAACACACACACGTTTTGTGCACATGCACACACACATGCACGTTTCGTGCACGTACGCAAATGCATGTGCACGTGTGTGCACAATAATGAACCATGCCAACCACTGTCGACAATCAACAAAACAATACTCTATTGTGTCAGCCACTGTGCACACATACATACACACGTATGTGTGTGTGTGTGTTTGTGTGTGTGTGTGGTTGTAATTAGTTTTGCTTGGATGCTTAAATTGAAGGCATTTGTTGCTGCGGACGCAGCGGAGCATGTGTTGGAAAATGAAGCGCAGCAAAGTGACAAGTGGACTCACAGATGCTTTCACTCTTTTCCATTTGTTTATCCCCTTCGCGTCACTCGTTTATTTCGTGGCAACGCGCTTGTTATTGGAGCCAAAGCTGAGAGAAGCCAGATTGTGAAAGAAGGACTGACATGATTTTCAGAACGGTGTGTTTTTCACCTTGTGTTTTGTTGTCGCCGTGGAGATTGTTGGTCGTTTTTTGGCAGAATGACTCTGAATATAAAGAGCTGATTTGTCTTGGTGGAAATATTCATGCTTACACAAGGAAGAACCCTCTGAGTTTTGGGATAAACTGTTAATTATGTGCTCCAGCTGTGTCAACTTGATCAGTTTTGTCTTCAAATTAAACAGCAAAGAGCATTTTGATTAAAAACGGAGGTACTGAAAAACATGGTTACCGCCGTTCCAGCACTGTTTTTGCAGCAGATTGTGCCCACAGATTAACATCATGGTGCTGCTGATTGTCCACTGTTTAAGTTTGACAAAATTTCCAAACTACATGTGGATGTGGGTTTGTGGGCAAATCGCAGGACAGTTTTGATTTAGCTTCTGATCGCTGAAGTACCAAACTAAAGCCATCTGCACGACTCATTTCTGCAGAAAATCAAAATAACTACCAGGGGTTTGCAAACCTAATAAATAACTCTGAGGCCTTGAGCTTCCATTCAGTACCACAGCATGCACAGCGCCATGCACCTTGTGACATTGTGACAAAACTATAATACACCCATGAATAATGAAACAGATAAACTCTACCTCTTTGCGCTCAATTTGCACACACGCACGGTCACGACCACAGACTGTATCTATATCCTGGACAAAGTCTGCATGACGTCACCCGTAGGTTTTCTATTTCGACCTGGACCAGCTGATACGAAGCTGGTATCTGGCGTCATCATGCTGGCAACAGCAACTCATTAATGCATAAAGGGCTGGAGCATGTGTGACGAAAGAAGCCTGAACACGCCCCTCTCTTCGAGTCCGAATCAGTGAATCTAACCGCCGAACCTGGATTCAAGTGCTTTATTAAATCATATTTTTGAGGACTACATGGTGGTTCTTATAACAATTTACTTTGGTGTGGGCAGTAAAAATGATGAGCTGCGTATTTTCTCATTAATCGCGCATTAACAGGGTTTAACAGATCAGGCTACCTAACGCTGCTAAAAATGCTAACACAGTTAGCGTACAACATTAACCCTCTGGGGTCCAGGGTGTAATGGGCTGTTTTTGACTACTTTTGGTTTTACCGTCATAATTTATCTTAAAATGGTTTAGTTTTCGTTATGTTACGTTTTCCTTTCGTTCAAAATGAACTCCATAATATGACCTAAATTGTCATTCTCACGATGGGGAGACGCTTCACCCTCAGCATCCTCTTTAATGTGCTTAAACTCCAGATGATGCAATGCTGGGTAGCCAGAGTTCTCTATATGTCCTTGTGCACCCAAAGTATGATATACTCTGACCAGATCCATTTCTAATGGGGAAATGTATTACACTGTCTGCTGGTTTGTTGGCGAATAGCCAATATTTATGTGTCAAGACAATACTGAGTGCATGTTTTACAAATTGTGGTCACGTTTAAGTAGATCGTGCCCTTGTTTTACTCCAACGATGCTTAAAATGTGTGCACAGTATAATAAAATGAGTGCACAGTATAATAAAACATGCACACATTCTCTCCACATGCAAAACATTGTGTGATGACACTTCCAGGGTTCCGTATGTTTGCAATAAAATACTCCAGATAGACACAGCAACAACACAACAGCTAGCAGCCGCATCGAGCAGACACCACGTTGTGGACAGGTGGAGACACTCGGCTCAGCCGCTGTTACTCAACGTGACCATGCCCAAATTATACAGACGAGCACCGAACTGTGGCTGCCCACTGCTCATAGTGGTTGGATTGTGTCTTGTAACTAGGATGGGTTAAATGCAATGTACAAATTTCACTGTATGCATGTATAAGTACAATGACAATGAAGGCTATATTCATTCATTCATAACTTTATGGTTAAAACTTCTTAAACTAACAAGATGCGCGTTGCCATTTAGCGCCATTGATCATCAAGATAGGGCCCTCAATATTTGTTTGTTTCAGTTTTACACTTATGGATATTATCTAGTTTCAGTGCGATAGGTTTTTACAAAAAGCAGATTTCTTTCTCCTGCTTTGGTCCATATTTACAGTCTGATTCATGGATTTGTCTCATGTTCAAAAGAATCAAGTTATTATTGAAAGATGAAAGAACACAGTGTGGGGAAGAAAAATACACTTTGATCTTCTTTAAAATGTGAGCTTTTAGAGGTGTGAGAGACAAAGAAATAGACTTAAATGTCTCCCAAGAGGTGAGTTTGGCTCCTGAGTTGAGTCTGAACTAACGGTGTGAAGGTTCCCTCAGGACAGCAGAGCACGTTGTTTCCAGACAGCCTGGAATGAAGAGGAGGAACAGTACGGCCTGGCTCAGGATGAAACCGCTTCTCGTCACAGACGCTTTGATTTTAAACACTTCATTCAAACATTGATTTTCTCCAGAAGCATTATAATACAAAAGAGATGCATGTGTGTGTGCATGCATGTGTGTGTGTGCTTTAAAACATGTTTTAAGAGTTTTATTCTAACTGGTAGCTTTTTTTTGTGTTTGTTTTTTATTTTGAGCTCTTTTTATTTGTAATTCATTTTTGATTGATTAAGTTTGACAAACAGGGTTCTCTCTTAATCATGTTAAAAGTTCTCTCTTAATCATGTTAAATTTAAAACATCATTTCCTTTGTGGGCTGTGTGTGTGTGTGTGTGTGTGCGCATATATATATATATATATATATATATATAAAATTTGAATTTATATATATGGGCAAAGAGGTTCCCGGGAATGAAAAGAAACAAAGAATGAGCTCATAATTAATAAGTGAGCATTAAATATTTCACTGGCTAATTTCATACCAGAGAGTGCACTTTTTTCTTTTTTTAATAGCTTTTAAGCACTATGCCCTGTAGTTACCAAGGTTTATGTTTCCCTTGGTGAAGGTTTGCACTCTGTGTTATAGTTTATTTACAGCCTAAATTGACCACTTTGATGTGCTGGTTCCAACAGTGTGTTTATTGAGGCTGGCTGCAGAAGGGAGCAGGTTCTCATAGAAGCCCATGTTAACTTGTCCAGTTTTTGAGCAGAAATAAATATGTACCAACCAAAAAATAAAAAACGTGGAGGCAAAATGATTTTAAGTCAAAGTGTCTGAGGCTGTTTGTGGAAATAAGTTCAGAAGTTGGCAGATTAAAATAACAGGCTTTTAATTTGAGACCTCAATGACACAAATAGACAGAAATCTGAACGGCGGGATTTTAAATATGTATGTAGCATTTCTGAGGGAGCTGTTTTTGTACATTCAGAGAAAGGTGAGGACACAGCAAACAGTCACATACACATTTTCCAGTAAAATGAAACTTCGAGTTTCCCATGAAAACTCGCGCTGAACAATGGATGTTAGATTCAGATTCAATTTATTATTATACCCTTGGGTAAATTTGGTTTACAGTGAGTGAGTCATCTTGTTTTGTAAACACGCAGAGCAAGTTTTCACAGTTTTTGGCCTTGGAGAAGAGACGGTGAGTTTTATTAGTGCAGCTGCAAAGCTGTAACGTTACATAAAGACAATGAATAGAGTTTAGAACGCAAACAGCATCATTACATCATCACCCGGTTTTAAATAATTACATCATAAAAATTTCAAAAATATAAAACATCAATACAAAATAAGCAGTCATGATTGATGAGATGATGTTGATAGTCGTTTCAGGTTGTTGGGAGAAAGGAATCAGGAGCAGTGGCCAGTTGCGTGTTTGCACGTGGAACTTTCTGCGACCTTGACGGCAGTGTGTGTTGTTAGCTGAACTTGGAAAGGGCCTATCCATCAACGATCATAAGCTTCTTTCATACGAGACCTGCACACAGAAAAAACTTGTGAAAGTTTGAGGCATTAAGATTATGATCAACAAACACAGTGTCTTCCCCTGTCAACACCCTGGGATGGAGCCACCGATTCTGAAAGAGCCGGTGTTACACTCCTGCCTTATAAATGTCTGTTTGTCCGTCACTGTGCAACTGCCCCCTCCCACATCTAAAAACATACTGGCCAAACAAACAGAAAACATCAAAATTGTCCAGGTCCCCCTTATTAAATAAAACAAAAGTGTATATTGTGGGGTGGGCATTGTTGGAGCAGATTTTCCCTTTTCTCTCTCTTTTTTTTTTTTTTTTTTGTTGTTAACTCCTGCAGTTGGGGGGGGGGGGGGGGGCTCCATGTATTTCCCAGCCAAAAGATGTGCACACGGTAGAACTTAAAAACCTTTATTTTAATACAAATGATCATTTACTTTGCCTTCAAAACTTGTGTCTCTGCCATGTTCCACTGCGGGTGTAAGTGTGGTTTTGTGTGTGTGTGTGTGTGTGTGTGTGTGTGTGTGTGTGTGTGTGTGTGTGTGTGTGTGTGTGTGTGTGTGTCTGATTCATTGTTTGCCGAGCTGGCCGTCTGTTGTGCTCAGTCCACTCGGGTGTCCTGGCTCTGTTGGGGTGGACCCCGTCCTCCACCACGTCTGCCTCGCCCACGAGAGAAGCCTCCACGACCACGTTGTGCTCTGGACGGCATTATGGGCACTTCAGTGGCCCATTGGTCATGTCATGCCAATAATAACTAATAAAGGCACAGCAGATGGGAAACCATGAAAAGGGGAAACATACGGGTTCAACGCCCTGACCTGGGCCAATCCCTGACAGTACCCTCCCCCCACGCGACTGTCACTGGATGGCCGCAACAAAAGAAACCGACACTGGGAGGGCGGCGGGAGAAACACCAAGGAGGTGGGCAGAGAGGGACTCGGGTGACAACCAGGAGGACCACATGGCAGGAAACCCCACGGATGACTGACAACTCGACCAAAAACGTGCCAGGGAACAAATGGGAGGAAAACAGGGTGACAAGCATGTGCGGGAGGTCGGCCACATGGTGTAACCTGGTGCATCGGAGGGTTAGAAATCCGGCATGCAGCCAGGTCAGAAGGGCAACCAGGAGTCTTAGGAGGGCGCACAACCAAAACAGGGGACCGACTCAGGGAGCCACTGGAGCCAGAGGAATGTACAGAAACACACGTGGAACCCTGAAGGCAGAGTACCAGGTACTTCAAGGAGGGGATTACAAAACGGAGGTGCCAAAGCAACTGATAAAACAACCAAATGCACAACATTCTATCAACCCAATGAAATGGGAACATATAACTACTCACCACGCCCCAATCCCGGAAGACAGTCTCCTCTAAGGAGCCATGAAACCAGTTAACTATGGTAGAAGGACGGGGTTTTATTGATTTAACTAGGGAGCTAAGGAGATCACAAAAAGTGGGGTGACATGAGGCACCGAGGTGTTTAAGCCCAAAATACAAAGAACTGAACACCCCAATCCATCCATAGCGGTACAGGAACCTGAACTCAACAGTTTTTGTACAGCAAAGCAAAAGGTTATTGAATGTATTGTAGCACACATTGAAGACGAGCGGCCATGTAGCATAAACAGGTCTGATCCACAACCCCAAAACCTTCAGCATCCCATCACATGATTCGGCCCCCAGCCCATGAAATGAGATCCCACCAAGAAAAGGGATCTGCTCCATTAAGGAGTGCAATAGGTGGAGAATCCGCCATGGTACCATGTCAAAGCAGGTAAGCCAGTCTTGGGGCCAGTATGAGGGTTCTACTACCGAAAGCGTGCCATTAATACCCCTTAAACGACAGTTAAGTCCAGAGGAAGACCTGAAGGATGAAAAGACTCTGTAGCTCATCAATAAGCACACAGAAATCATTAGTAACATAAGATACTTGTAAGAAATACTTCTCACATACAGATGTAGTGCTGTTAACAGATTCCCTACATTTTCACAAGAAAAGCTACTCAAGATCATACATGGCGCCTTTAACAGGTCTTTCACAGCCACCCAGGCAAGGAGGTGGATTTGCATAATCCAGGAAAAAATGGTAAAGTTATTTACTGACTCATTAACACAGTCTTCTGAGGTTGCATGAAGGATGGACACTAGAGCTGGCTGCCGAAGTTCTGGAACTGCTGCTCTGTCTGTGCCGGGACCCCCCTCTGGAGACGCCTCTGGTGTATCTCCCACAGGGCAGGTAGAGGAGGAGCTGACGAATGCCAATGAGGGAATTGATCCAGATGATTTGTACAGCGTAGTGAGCGTGGCTTGAAGTGAGAGCTTCAAGGAAGGCTGAGAAAGCAGCTCTGATGACGTCATCGTTGTCTGCGCTGAAGCGAAACCGGCGACTGTGCTCGTCGTCATGGTACTCACAGACACTTTGGTCGGTGGTCCTGAAGAGAACTGTGCTGTCTGGATGAGCGGTGAGGGACTAACTGCCGACTCGACAGGCGCCATTGCAGAGACACCGAGCTCGCGTGCTGCTTTTTGCGGCAGTGACATGGGCCTTCCTGATGGCTTGACGGTTGATACAGGAACTGGACACAGAATCAATGGTTCCGGAGAACCTGCCACCGTCAAGGGTTCAGGCAAAGTTGGAGCTTCGGGCTGTCGGGGCGCAGAGCTTGTCGGAGCCGGCAGCAGCTGATGTGGCCATAGCATATGTGGAGAGGGAACGGGAGGAGGGAGCGGAGATGCCGATTTCAGCGTAGCACTCATCTGTGAAGACTGACCTCCTGTCCAGGGCTGTTCTGTCGTTTCTGGAACTGTGGAGCAACGTGGAGCAGGAACTGGAGATGCTTTCCTCTTTCGAGGCGCTGGGACCGGCACTACGTTTCGCGGCTGAGGCGTGGAACCAGCGACCGGGATGCATGGTCCCACTGGATCTGGCACCGTCAATGAGGACATCACTTGTCTTCTCTGTGGTGTTGATTTTGGCGGTGCATGGAACGTGACTGGATCATTAGACTGCATGGCCGGGACTGAGGGCAGAAGGTAAGCATTTTTCTTGGGTGTTATGTCATACCAAGGTGGAGCGAGGGCGGCATCTGAGAGAGTTATGACGCGCGGCTCCTCACAACAGGTGGGCTCGGCCTGAAACAAAAAGTCCATGGGGTCCTGAATACAGGGAGGAACCCAACCCTGCTCAATCTGCGATTTAATTTTCTTAAGCTCAGGAAAATTGATTACCAGCTCAGGCTCGGCCAAAAAGATCTGATCAAGAGCTGAGAAAATGCGTTGTTGGTTCAGCCGATTGCGGCAGTCCTGATACTCAAAAAATAAGTCTTGAATTTTAAATAGTGTTGTAGCCGTGTCCTGTAACGCCTGACCTTCAGCCTCTGATGATGCGTCATCATCAATGTCCTCCCACTCGGAGTCGCTGTCAGAGAGCGGGAGGCTGGATGCCAGATGGCCTTCAGGCTGTCCGATCCAAGCTGGAAGTTTCTCAACAACAAAGAACTCATCCAGTTTTTCCAGGTCTGGGAAAAACCCATACAGCCAAGCATTGGCCTCAACAAGATCCAGGGCCTGGTTAAGATAATTAAATATTTTCTTTGGTGTGAAACAGGCTCTAAAGCAGTCAAAGCAGAATTCAATTTCAGAAAAAATGTCTCTGATTAAAGCAAGGTCGTTGGCTGTGGTGACCGAAGTGGAGTTCGCTGGGTCCATTTTCTGGCTCGTTTGTTCTGTCATGCCCGGCAGGTGCCAGGCACCCGAAGTGTTTGGACCTAAAATGCAAACTCTCGGACTACTGGATGTAGAAGTACTCATGGTCTTTAATTCAGGCTCTGGTTCGGTACACAGGTGATCAGTCGGCGAGGCAGAAGCACAAACAGGGTCAGGCAAAAACGCAGTCATGGGCAAGCAGGGTTCAAAGGCATGAGCAGACACAGACATCATGGGCAAGGCAAAAGGCGCAGTCAAAAAACACAAGGCAGGATCTGGATACACGGCAAAAACAGGACTAGACAAAGCGCTGGTGAGTGTACAAAGACAACAAACGAGCAAGGGTGTGGTGGCTGGGTGGAGACTAAATAGGACAGGAGTTAACTAGGTGCACGTGAGGAACAATCAAGAAGGAGGCATGGCTAGTGAACGAAGATACTTCATTGTGCAAGACAGTGAGGGAGGACAACTTAAGGTGGAGTGAAGAAAAGACAAAGATATGTGAACAGGTACACAGAGCGTGAGTGAAAGAAGACAAAGCAGACAGAGTTAAAGTGAGAGAAAAACATGACAGGTGCAGGATGTGAAGTGAACATAAATAACTGGGCGTGAGACAAGGACATGAAAGCAGGTGCAGGATGTGAAGTAGGAACAAGAGGTAAAAACAAAACTGAGCTACAACTGAATAAGAGTCAAACAGGAACACGGACTAGACTAAACAAGAACTGGCAACATGGACTAGAATACAAGACGGAGCAAAATACTAAAATGACATTAAACAAAAACTGACTAAAGAAAACTAGGCAGTAATACCAACCATAAGAAGAAGCAGTGAACAAACAATAACCAAAACAAATCCTGACATAACAGTACAACAAATATTATAACCAAGAAGAATGAGATAACTAAACAATGACTGAAAACTAGAACAGAGTGAAAGGCCAAAGTAAAAAGTAACAAAGAAAACAAAGTGACAAAACAGAAAATAACCATATGATGAAAATGAAATACCTATTGAATCATAAGAATAAAGTGGCAAGAAAAACATGACAGAAAATCACATGATGAAAATAATAAAGGCACAGCAGACGGGAAACTACGAAAAGGGGAAAAATAAGGGTTCAACACCCTGACCTGGCCCAATCCCTGACAGGTGAAACGTCCCACAGATAAAACAGCTGTCTGGATCTTCAGTGTCTCTGGGTCGGGGGCTGTTGTTGACCTTCAATGAAAGTTCTGTCAGCACATAGACACACTCTTTCGACGGACCTCATGAGTGCAGCACTGGACATCGCAAGGGCATTCATCATTGTCCGGTGATCATTGTCTCTCCTCTTGGTGGCTTTCCTCTCCTCTCTTGTTTCAGCATGAGGTGCATGTTTCAGGATTTCTTTCACTCGGTTGTCAGCCCATCCTCCAATCAGGGTTTGTTCAACTCCCTGAGGGACTTCTGACTTCAGGTCAGGGACCAGACAGGACTTTAGGACAGCTTCAAATGGTGTCTCTCCGTCAGCATCGTAAGCTCCGTCAGGTCTCACTGTCTGCAGTGCACTCTTTTTCCAGCCGAATGAAGAAGTCTGTTTCAGTCTCGCCAGGCCGTTGTCTGCAAGCTTGGGTCACTTGCCATGTCACTGTGGTTGGACATTTGACTTTGATGTCCTCACAGACTGCTTTGATGTGCATTTCATACTGGCTGGTGTTATCCTAGGTGACTGTCTCCGCTCTGTATAATGTTTTGTCCCGCTTGTGTTTGTGTGTGTGTGTTTCTTTTTTTTCCCATCTGACTCCTTCTTGTCAGTGTTTTTTCACAGTTTTTTAAATCACATTAATATGACCACACAGCATATGCTAAAATTGCTTTTAATATGTCCAGTTGATTTCAGCTTAAGTTCCCCATTTTGCTCAGACACTGTCAGTGTCCTACCTCAGAGTCACCTCAATGACCCCTACACTCAGAAATAAAAGCTTTTTTATTTCCTACAGCTCAGAGATAACACACCGCAGTGTAATCATCTCCTACATAACTCAGAAACCCGCAGGTGTCCTACGAAGGGACCAAATATGGCAATACAATGCCTGTTGTCAACCTGTCAATTTTAATTTCCATAACGAAAGAACAGCCTTGCTCACCAGTGCTGTGTTGTTGACACACCGCCCATGGTTCGTGGAAATGCTGCACTGATGATCGGGAACCCAAACCAGTCGGTCCCCCTTCCATGAAAGCCGCTGGGTATGAGGTAGACCCCTACCTACCACGTCTGTTTGGCCATCTGCCCGGTTTGGTCCGACAGTCAGGAGCATCCCACTTCTTGACACCAAATTGTGGAGGCACAAATGATTTTAAGTCAAAGTGTCTAAGGCTGTTTGTGGAAATAAGGTCAAGAAATTGGCAGATTAAAGTAACAGGCTTTTAATTTGAGGCCTCGAAGAAACGCAGTAGTCAAAAATCTGAACAGCAGAATTTTGAATATGTGTGTGCAGCATTTCTGAGGGAGCTGTTTTTGTATATTCAGAGAAAGGTGGGGACACAGCAAACAATCACCTACACATTTTCCAGTAAAATGAAACTTCGAGTTTCCCATGAAAACTTTCGCTGAACAATGAATGTTATCACATTCTTGGCCTTGGAGAAGAGTTTTAGGCAGGCTATGTGTACAACATTAAATGAATAATTTTAACACTACACCTGCACTATTTTTTTCTTTTTTTCCCCCAACTCCTTTTTTAAAGACATGAAGTTGTCTTAATTAGGGGGTGTGGTTGTTGTGAGTGACAGCTCATGTGTTGTTCGTCGTAGCCAGGTCTCATGGGGTCCTGCCCATGCTCCACCTCTTTGCCAATATATGGATTGGCAGTGGAACTGTTGAGAGCCACAGCATGGCTACCCATAGTTAAACAGTGCAGAACAACAAATGTGAATATTCTGTTTAATGTGCAATAAAACACATTTTAAATATGGCGATAAGGAGCTCAGTGACCCAAAATATCAATGCACCAAATTAGGTGCAAACACATTCATACAGATATGAGATATATAGCCACAAATGGTCAATAAGTTTAATTTTGAGAATTTGGCAAATCCATTTTCCACTGCGTATCCAGGACCTGGACAAGTCTCCTGAACCAGATCAGACGACAGTATCTGTTAAATGCAGTTATGACCTCTTGTTTTTATTTTTTTTTTTCCCCAGTAAACCCACTTTTGTGCACATATACTGTATGCCACATGACTGTAACGCACTGCGCTCACAGCGGCTAGGGTCTCTTCAAATAATGAAGGACAACACCAAAAATAACCTTATGTTCCAAATGAGTCCCCACAATCTGACTTCTGATGTTCATTCCTGTGCTGTTACATGTTGAATGCAGTAAATTAGATTTTTCTCTTGAGAGGGGACAGAATTTGCTATTCAGACTCATTGAAAGGATTTAAATGTTTGTCTGATTTCAGGGCCAGAGCAGGTGTTGCTGCTGGCTCGCCGGACCGACCTCAGGAGAATCTCACTGGACCTGCCGGACTTCACCGACATCGTGTTAAAGGTAACCAGATGTCAGACGCCTCAGACACAACAGTCCGGCAGTTTTTCATATTTGCAGCGCTCCTTCTTACATATTCCATTGTGACTGAAGTGGATCCATTTTTGTTATTGATGGTTTAATACGTGAATGATGTATTGTCGAGATAAGCATGTAGGTCTGAGAAATACACTGAATGTAAATAAAAAGGCCCATCTTTTCATATAAACTACTTTATTTTTATTCTTAAAGGCTCCAGAGTCCACATACGGGTTCTGATCAATCACATAATTTTATTTATTTAAATTAACAAAATTATTAATTCTACTTTTGAAGAAAAAAGAAAAAAGCAGCTGACAAAGATGATTCCCGTTGACAGTACCACTTTAGTTGTGGGAAATGCGCATTTGCACCCTGAACTCTGTATTAATTTTTTTTTCTTAATGCAGGTTGATGACATTCGACACGCCATCGCCATAGACTACGACCCGGTTGATGGTTTGGTCTACTGGACAGATGATGAGGTTCGGGCCATTCGGCGTTCCAATATCAACGGCAGCAATGCAGTGATGCTGCTAACCACAGAGATCAAGAACCCGGATGGCATCGCTGTGGACTGGGTAGCCAGAAACCTGTACTGGACTGATACCGGAACTGACCGGATCGAGGTATTTTCAAAACCTGTTTCTGTGTGTAGCCGGGCTGAGGCTTGAATTAGAAATTTTAATGTTTATGTCATGGCAGGTAACAAGGCTGAATGGGACCTCTCGCAAAATTCTCATTTCTGAAAACCTGGATGAACCCAGAGCCATCGTCCTGGACCCCGTTAACGGGTAAGTGTTTCTGTGTTCAGGGACGAGGGTGTGTCACACAAAAATAATGATGATTAAAAAAAAATTGTTGATGTTTGTGCCATTGTAGAGAGTCATCATGTAACATCCTGTGACTGAAACGATTTTGAAAATGTATAACATTAAAACCTTTGTCCGCTAGACCTGTTCAAAATGTCAAATGTTACAAAACCTTTTGGGCCACATGTTGTTCCTTGTTGTTCCACAAATAAAATAAAAGATCTGTACCAAATTTTACTGTAACCGGACATTGTTTAGGGGTCCCCCACAAAGCAACAATTTTCCCCAAACAAGCAAAGTAGTGATCCAGTAATTCCACTAATGTTCTCCTCTGGGTGATCAATCAACCTCCACTTTTTGCAAATAGAAGCCATCACATGTACCTGGAAAAGAAAAATAATGGCATCAGAGTCTTTCTCCCGTTACGGTGACGTTGTCTTGCCAGCAGAGGGCGAGGAACATGTGTCACTCTGGGGGACCTCTAAATCTTATCTGATTGAGTTCAGATTTGGTCTGAACCTATAAAACCCCAAGTGGAACAAAAACAACATGTGGCCCGAAGTGTCTCACAACTTTTAGTTTTTCACTATATAACATAAACAGCCCTAATGTCCACCTTTGAATGTGGGTCGTGGAAACACGTACATTGAGTTTTTGGACCTGGTTCTACTCGACCTGGACGAGGTCATTCTGTGCTGTTCTCTGCTGTGGTTTTTCTATTGCTTTGGCTGTGATTGTTCTGATAGTTAATCCTCTCTTAAAAATTAAAATTCACCTCAGAGACACATTTTTGTTTTTTCATTCGTGTGGACTCTGAACTTCTTCTGATTGTTGACTTAAGGGTGATTCTTAGACTACGGGCACTTATTATGTCCTTTGATCATATTGTATGAAAAACAGAAAAAGGGGAATTTTCACACTTTTATAGTTATCTTTACAATGAAAGTGTGTTAAGAAATTTGTTCTAGTAGTCTATGATGACTTTTTCACCTTTTTTCAGCATCATTATATGCAAATATTGCCGTTTTGTGCTTCTCCCACACCCAGACTTTTGATCTTCAATGATAAAAATGAATGGTAAAGAAACATTTTTTCTAATGTTTTAAAATATCTCTGAATAAAATATCAGTAAAATAATCAAAACATAATTGGGGTATTCAATGTCATACAACTGTTGTGATTTTTTTTAAACAAAATGTAGTTGTCCCACACTATTGCCGTAATTTCCACCACAACACTGTAATGTCCCTAAACAGTTTGTATGAAAGATTGTTTGGGTAGTTTCTATGGGGATAAACAGTGACATCAGAGCACATGTATATAGCGCCAAATCACAACAAACAGTTGCCCCAAGGCGCTTTATATTGTAAGGCAATGGTGTGGTGGAAATTACATTTACAAGGCCAATAGTGCCCGTAGTTAAAGAATCACCCTTAAAAAAAATCTGCGGTAGCTTCCAAGATTTTCTTTTCCCATCGTAAACCTTATTTATGTCACTTCATCACTTTTTTTTCTTGAGCGCCATATTTCTTCTCGAGCAACAGTAAAGACGTGGATTAAGCTGAGGAGACCGCGTGTCCTTTCTGTGTATGTTTCAGTTACATGTACTGGACGGACTGGGGCGAGCACCCAAAGATCGAGCGGGCCAACCTTGACGGGTCGGACCGGCTGGTTCTGCTGAACACGTCTCTGGGTTGGCCTAACGGACTGGCTGTGGACCACGCTGCAGGAAAACTGTACTGGGGAGACGCCAAAACTGACAAAATAGAGGTACGTCCAACATCAACATTTTCCTGCAGCTCCTCCTCCAGCAGCAAAGCGGAGGAGCGAGAGGAGAAACCAGAGGAGGAGCTCGTCTTAATTGTAATCCAGAGCGGAGTTACATAAGAGCTGGACACACTAAATATTTCAGGCTGTTCTGCTCATGTAAAAAAAAAAAAAAAAATTATATTCCACCCACATGTTTTTAATTTATTAAATGTTTTTGTCTGAGGAAAAGAAGGAGAACGAGGCGCTACAGGAGACATCAGACTAAAATCCAGAGCTCGGCCGGTAGTTTCATTGACTATTAATCTGCCGTTAGTTAAACAGTTAGATTAGATTAGATAGAACTTTATTCATGATTCAAGATTCAAACAACTTTATTGATCCCTAAAAGGGCAATTCATATCACACTCAATTACTGCAGACAAAAATACAGCAATTAATCCACAATTATTACTAGTTGAACGTAATAATGGCACACATCAGAATTAAACAACCACACATATACATTTAATTGTTTATGTACGCTAAACTTTGAAACAGTCCGTCATCCAAATTGAGGCAATGTGAGTGTGGATTGCAGCACCTTCATGCCGCGCAATCAACCTTAGGGGCTGGAGGTGGGAGGTTACTGCAGCCGTGCCACACGGCCTCCCTAAAAAAAAAAATCATTGAAATGGACTGTTGTTGGTGTTCATTCATTCATTTTCAATGGTAGAAGCTCATCCCACACTTCCCTATCCTCGGCTTTTGGTGTGCAGAACTTTAAGCCCACTTAAGCCCCGTCACACATAGCAAGTGGCAAGTGACACGGCAAATATTGCCATAATCTGACACAGTTGGGAGGAAAAGAGGCGTGGTCAGCAGTGTCAGAACGCATCCAGAGCACCTGCACGATGGCATCCAAAGATAGGTAGATGACACAGACTGCTGTCAGACGGCCATAAAAGACACTGCAGACTGCCCGATGTCACAGCGTCTGGATGGCAAACACGGGACCGGATTGGGAGCGAGCGCTGTGTTCCTCACGTGCAGGTGTGCGCGAGTGCGCAGCCCGCGTGTGTGCATGGCACACATGCGCATTATTATATTATTATTTATGTTATTATTATATGTGGCACGTCCAGGTCATACCGGCAGATCCATCTCGAGGTCCCCTTGTATGCGCTCAAATCATTTCGGATCCCGGTTTCCCGCCATCAGAATATGTATATTGCAGTTAGATGGTCCTCAGATTGCACATTTACCACCATCGGATAGGTGTCCCATCTCAATGGCGCCTGGAGGGTTTTGAACATATGTATCACACTTGGGGCCGCCGGCCAATTTTGACCAACTGTGTGGATTCTCGCAGATGGCTCTCAGAACGTTTTGGAACTGAAACCCGACACTTTTCTGATGTGCGCCGATTTGTCATTCTGATGCCATTCTGTGTGATTCTGTCTATGTGTGACAGGGGTATTAATCACAAACAGAAAATGAATAATTTTCATTTTGAAAGTGTAATAGTTTTTTTGTTGTTGTTCTAGATGAAAGAAAATATTAATCAAATTTTTAATTTTTTTTCGGTAGCCTTGATTAGGTGATGGACATTCTCAGCTCTGTGTTAAAGTATGTGAGATGTTTAATAATCAGTCTGACAGACTGTGTTTTCCAGATCGACGTGAACCTCACCAGGATCATGTTAAAGTGTAAAAAAAAAAAAAAAAAATCAGGCTTTTGGTCGTTAGAATTTTCTTTGTGAGTTTCTCCTTTTCATTCTATAGACTGGAATTGAGCCTCTTGATGTTTGATGCAACTCTTGTTCAGTGGGGTAGTAAAAAAATACTAACTTTTGTATTTTTGGTGTTGTAGACTTGCTGTGATGCTGTTGGTGGGTTTCTTGTCTTTTTCTGCGGTTAACTTGCAGAGGAAAACTGAATTGCTGCTTTCTGGATGATTGCTTATCATTGAAAAGAAGAGGTTGCCCCCCTCCCGTCAGGATGAAAGGAACCACCTCAAAGGCCCTTTTTTTCACACATTTCAGCCTTGTTTTCTCCTGCTGAAAAGAAATGGCTGCTGGGTGTGAAGACGTTTTCATTGTACGTCTGCTTCCGTGTTTGGGTTGTGTCGTTTGATGCTGCTCATTTTGTTTAGGTTTCCAGGCCAAGGCTCCACGCTTGCTGTAAGATTTTTCTCTGCAGTGATGTTCATCTTGTGAAACCAAAGGTGGCCAAAGAGCTGAGGAGAAAATGTTGTGTGACTGCAGCAAATTAAAACTGTTTTCAGTCAAACTTTGAACAGTTTTAGTCTATAAAATGTCAGAAGATCTCAAGAGTTTGAATCATTTCACTGTTAGTTTATAGCTGCTTAAAACCAGGTTGTTGCAGATATAGGATGACACTGATTATAAGACTACCCACATTTTACAAGCCATATGTGACTAAGGCGTGGGTTAAAGTTCTCCGTCACCGCGACGGATTTCCATCATTTGGAAAATTTAAGCACACATACGCATGCACACGTGGTGTCATGCGTGTTTTGGGGCCGAAATATGATAGTCTCACTGTCAAAGCAACATCCCATTCTGCGCTAATCAAAACAGCAGCAATGTCAGCGTGGACTGCGGAGGAAGGGACTGTGTGAATTTTCACTCCTCTCCGCTCTGTTTACTGCTTACTGTGAGCCACGGTCCTTCTCCTCTCCATATTTGTGGGAACACTGGCAGACACTCCCCAAGTAGAGCGAGGCGTGGCTTTGCTTTGAAGCAATGATCCGACTCTGCTTTGATGGTTTGTCGCTATATCTTAATTTTCCCCCGCTAAAACCCTAAAGAGCATATGTCTGTGAGTAATATTTACCTTTTTTTAATATTAAACCGACCTGTTATGGTCTTCTAAAACAGTTGACAGATGTATTTTATAACTTAAAAACGGGACCGATGCTAACGCTTAGCATGTCTATGGCATTTTCAATGATAAAGTTAGCATTAAGCAGTTCGCATCTCAGCACAGTTTGTGTGCATGTTTTCTGTATAATAAATAATGGCTTAGTGTTTGTTGTCGTAAAAGAGTCAGATGCATTACGAATTATAATTTATTTATTTTTATTTATATATTAATAATAATAATCAGAAGAATCAGAATCAGAATCGCCTTTATTGTCATTGTAATTTCCATTACAGCGAGAGTTGAGTGCAATTCCAAAAAGGTACTTTCCGTGGTGCGAGTAATTTTTAGCCAAATGAAAGATCGTGAAATTTAACGGTAAATTATTCAGAGTATATGCACAACTAATATAAACATAAGGTAAAATGAAATGTGGACTAAGTAATGTAAAACGAGAATTATATACAACTGGTTAAGGTTAATTGTTGGGAAAGTGTAGGAACACGGACCCACAACAGGGGGCGCAAATGAACGGACAATGGAGTAAGTCAAAATAACAAGCTTTACTGTTGTGAATGTGCACAACGAATACAACCAATCACAGCAATGGACAACAGTCAATTCACAAAAGTGTCGTGTGGGCAGGCTCGAAGATAGGAGACGCCTCTCCAAGGTAAGACCGGAACCACACGGCTTCCTCCGCCACAGGACCCCGGGAATACTGGAGCCGCCAAGTCCCGAACTCCCAGGTGGCCACTGCCTCCGCGTGTCGGACCTGGTACTGCTGGCGAGGAACAAAGGACAGTTAGATGGGGGCGCGTTTGCACCCAGGACTCCGAACAGCAGGGAAGTTACCTCCACCTCTCGTTGGAACAGTAATCCACAAACTAAGCACAAATCCAAAAAGATACACTCCGTAGCGTTGATACGTTACCTCTCTGGTAGAAACGATATCTCAGCGATGAGGTGGAGATGCCGTCCTGCTGATATACCCCAGTGATAATTGCCGTCAGCTGTCTCAGGTGATGGGTGACAGCTGTTACCGAGGCTGCTCCTGTGGGGCGGCGGCGCCCTCTGGTGCCTGGAGCCCGCACTCCAGGCAGGGCGCCCTCTGGTGGTGGTGGGCCAGCAGTACCTCCTCTTCAGCGGCCCACACAACAGGACCCCCCCCTCAACGGGCGCCTCCTGGCGCCCGACCGGGCTTGTCCGGGTGGCGACGGTAGAAGTCGGCCAGGAGGGCCGGGTCCAGGATGAAGCTCCTCTTCACCCAGGAGCGTTCTTCGGGACCATACCCCTCCCAGTCCACCAGATATTGAAAGCCCCGGCCCATCCGACGGACGTCCAACAACCGGCGCACTGTCCAAGCCGGCTCGCCATCGATGATCCGGGCAGGAGGTGGTGCCGGACCGGGTGTACAGAGGGGCGAGGTGTGATGGGGCTTGAGCTTCGACACATGAAATACAGGATGGATCCGCAGTGAGGCTGGAAGCTGAAGCCTCACTGCGGCGGGATTGATGACCTTGAGGATTTTAAACGGTCCTATGTACCTGTCCTGTAGTTTAGGGGAGGCCACTTGTAGTGGGATGTCCTTTGTGGACAACCACACTTCCTGCCCGGGGCGATACGTAGGGGCCGGGGTCCGCCGCCGGTCTGCATGGGTCTTCGCCCTCATCCGGGCCTTCAACAAAGCAGAACGGCGGCACGCCACACCCGACGGCACTTCCGCAGGTGGGCCTGGACCGAGGGCACACCGACCTCTCCCTCAACCACCGGGAACAACGGGGGCTGATACCCCAAACACACCTCAAAGGGGGAGAGGCCGGTGGCTGATGACACTTGACTGTTGTGGGCGTACTCGATCCAGGCCAGATGAGTACTCCAGGCCGCCGGTGTGCGCGGCTGTCACACAACGCAGTGTTTGCTCCATTTCTTGATTGGCCCGCTCTGCTTGCCCGTTGGTCTGGGGGTGATACCCGGACGAGAGACTGACCGTGGCCCCCAGTTCCCGGCAAAAGCTCCTCCAGACATGCGAGGAGAACTGGGGACCGCGATCGGAGACGATGTCTGATGGTATCCCATGCAGGCGGACGACGTGGTGGACCCAGGAGGTCAGCTGTCTCCTGGGCCGTTGGGAGCTTCGGGAGGGCCACGAAGTGGGCCGCCTTGGAGAATCGGTCCACTATCGTGAGGATCACGGTGTTTCCCTGGGACGGCGGGAGGCCCGTGACAAAATCCAGGCCGATGTGGGACCAGGGGCGATGAGGCACGGGCAGCGGCTGTAGCAGTCCCGGAGCCTTGCGATGGTCGGCCTTGCCCCTGGCACAGGTGGTACAGGCCTGGATATAGTCCCGGACGTCGGCCTCCAGGGACGCCCACCAGAAGCGCTGCCGGACAACTGCCACGGTTCTTCGCACCCCTGGATGACAGGAGAGCTTAGAGCCGTGACAGAAGTCCAGGACTGCAGCCCTTGCCTCTGGTGGGACGTAAAGTCTGTTCTTTGGTCCAGTCCCGGGGTCCGGGCTTCGTGCCAGGGCCTCCCGGACGGTTCTCTCAACGTCCCAGGTGAGGGTGGCCACGATAGTGGACTCCGGGATGATGGGTTCCGGTGGATCCGACAACTCCGCTTTGACCTCGTCTTCGTGTACCCGGGACAAGGCATCCGACTTCTGGTTCTTGGTCCCGGGCCGGTAGGTGATGCGGAAGTCAAAACGGCCGAAGAACAGTGACCAGCGGGCTTGCCTGGGATTCAGCCGCTTGGCGGTCCTGATATACTCCAGGTTCCGGTGGTCAGTGAAAACCGTGAATGGCACGGACGTTCCCTCCAACAGGTGTCTCCACTCTTCAAGAGCCTCTTTCACCGCAAGGAGTTCTCGGTTGCCGACGTCATAGTTCCGTTCAGCCGGGGTCAACCTGCGGGAAAATAGGCACACGGATGAAGGACCTTATCGGTCTTCCCACTCTGGGACAGCACAGCTCCTATCCCTGAGTCCGAGGCGTCCACTTCAACCACTAACTGGCGACTAGGATCGGGCTGCACCAGAACGGGTGCAGACGAGAAGCGCCGTTTCAACTCCTTGAACGCGGCCTCGCAACGATCCGACCAGGTGAAGGGGACTTTTGGTGAGGTCAGGGCTGTCAGGGGGCTAACAACCTGACTGTAGCCCTTAATGAACCTCCTGTAGAAATTCGCAAAGCCGAGGAACTGTTGCAGCTTCCTACGGCTTGTGGGTTGGGGCCAGTCTCTCACCGCTGCAACCTTGGCCGGATCAGGTGCGACGGAGTTGGGGGAGATGATGAACCCCAGGAAGGACAAAGAGGTGCGGTGAAACTCACACTTCTCGCCCTTAACAAACAGCCGGTTCTCCAATAACCGCTGCAGGACCTGACGTACATGCCGGACATGAGTCTCAGGATCCGGAGAAAAGATGAGTATATCGTCTAGATATACGAAGACGAACCGGTGCAGGAAGTCCCGCAATACGTCGTTAACCAAGGCTTGGAACGTCGCGGGGGCGTTTGTGAGGCCGAACGGCATGACCAGGTACTCAAAGTGACCTAAGGGGGTGTTGAATGCCGTCTTCCACTCGTCTCCCTTCCGGATCCGAACCAGATGATACGCGTTTCTAAGATCAAGCTTGGTAAAAATCTTGGCTCCATGCAGGGGCATGAACACCGAATCCAACAGGGGTAACGGGTATCGGTTGCGAACCGTGATTTCGTTCAGCCCCCTATAATCGATGCATGGACGAAGTCCGCCATCTTTTTTACCCACAAAAAAGAAACCTGCGCCCATCGGGGAGGTGGAATTTCGGATCAACCCGGCAGCTAACGAGTCCCGGATGTAGGTCTCCATTGATTCGCGCTCAGGCCGTGAGAGGTTGTACAGTCTACTGGACGGGAACCCACTGCCTGGAACCAAATCGATGGCACAATCGTACGGACGGTGGGGGGGGGAGTGTGAGCGCCAGATCCTTGCTGAACACGTCGACAAGGTCGTGGTACTCCACCGGCACCGTCCCCAGATTGGGCGGGACTCTGACCTCCTCCTTAGCTTGGGAGCCGGGAGGAACCGAGGAACCTAGACACACCCGATGGCAGGTCTCGCTCCACTGAACCACTACCCCGGACGGCCAATCAATCCGGGGATTGTGCTTCAACATCCAGGGAAAGCCTAAAACCACACGGGAAGTGGCCTGAGTCACAAAAAACTCGATCACCTCCCGGTGGTTTCCTGACATCACCAGCGTTACAGGTGGTGTCTTATGTGTGATCGGAGGGAGCAGGGAGCCATCTAGCGCTCGAACCTGCACAGGCGAGGTAAGCGCCACCAGAGGGAGCCCTATCTCCCTGGCCCATCTGCAGTCCAACAGATTCCCCTCAGAGCCCGTGTCCACCAGTGCTGGGGCCTTCAGGGTTAAATCCTCATACAGGATCGTGACTGGGAGTCGTGTAGCAATGTGGGTGTGTCCCACGTGAATGTCTCGGCCCACCCCTAGCCCAGTCTCTAGGGGCGGGCGTTGGTGTTGTAACCGCTCGGGGCAGTCTCTCACATGGTGCTCTAGTGCACCACAAACAAAACAAGCTCCATGGGCCCGTCTCCTCTGTGCAGCTGGTGCCCTAAATGTTGCCCTACTCGTGTCCATAGCTTCGTCAGTAGGGGGAGCTGTGGCCCCACGGAGCACAGGGGCCGTGGAGCGTGGGGAAGGCGGAGCGCGGTCGGAACCGGAAGGGAGAGGGACGGCGCGTGCCCGGCCACGCCCTTCGTCTCGTTCCCGCCGACGTTCTTCTAACCGGTTGTCCAACCGTATGACAAGATCGATAAGCCCGTCTAAATCCCGCGGTTTGTCCTTAGCCACCAGGTGCTCCTTGAGAACCAAAGACAGTCCGTTTACAAAGGCGGCGCGGAGGGCAGCGTTATTCCAGCCGGATCTCGCAGCCGCGATGCGGAAGTCGACTGCATAAACAGCTGCGCTCCGGCGCCCCTGTCTCATTGACAGTAGCACGGTTGAAGCGGTCTCGCCCCTATTAGGGTGATCGAACACGGTTCTGAGCCCCCTCACAAACCCATCGTATGTCAGAAGGAGCCGTGAATTCTGCTCCCAGAGCGCTGTAGCCCAAGCGCGTGCCTCACCGCGAAGCAGGTTTATGACATAAGCTACTTTACTAGCATCGGTCGCGTACATAACGGGACGCTGTGCGAAGACGAGCGAACACTGCATCAGAAAATCCGCGCACGTCTCCACACAGCCTCCGTACGGCTCTGGAGGGCTTATGTATGCTTCCGGGGAAGGAGGGAGAGGTCGTTGAACAACCAGTGGAACGTCAACGTTACGCACAGGATCTACGGGAGGGAGAGCCGCAGCGGCGCCCGGAGGGCGCGCTTCCACCTGCGCGGCGAGAGCCTCCACCCTGCGGTTCAGGAGGACGTTCTGCTCGGTCATGAAATCCAACCGAGTCGTGAAAGCGGTGAGGATCCGCTGCAACTCACCGATTACCCCTCCCGCGGACGCCTGCGCGTCCTGTTCTTCCATTGGCCGTTCAACAGCCGGTTGACGCCCCTCGGGATCCATGACGCGGGCCGAGATATCCTGTTGGGAAGTGTAGGAACACGGACCCACAACAGGGGGCGCAAATGAACGGACAATGGAGTAAGTCAAAATAACAAGCTTTACTGTTGTGAATGTGCACAACGAATACAACCAATCACAGCAATGGACAACAGTCAATTCACAAAAGTGTCGTGTGGGCAGGCTCGAAGATAGGAGACGCCTCTCCAAGGTAAGACCGGAACCACACGGCTTCCTCCGCCACAGGACCCCGGGAATACTGGAGCCGCCAAGTCCCGAACTCCCAGGTGGCCACTGCCTCCGCGTGTCGGACCTGGTACTGCTGGCGAGGAACAGAGGACAGTTAGATGGGGGCGCGTTTGCACCCAGGACTCCGAACAGCAGGGAAGTTACCTCCACCTCTCGTTGGAACAGTAATCCACAAACTAAGCACAAATCCAAAAAGATACACTCCGTAGCGTTGATACGTTACCTCTCTGGTAGAAACGATATCTCGGCGATGAGGTGGAGATGCCGTCCTGCTGATATACCCCAGTGATAATTGCCGTCAGCTGTCTCAGGTGATGGGTGACAGCTGTTACCGAGGCTGCTCCTGTGGGGCGGCGGCGCCCTCTGGTGCCTGGAGCCCGCACTCCAGGCAGGGCGCCCTCTGGTGGTGGTGGGCCAGCAGTACCTCCTCTTCAGCGGCCCACACAACATTAATGACAATTTGTTTCGGTCAAACCACATCTAAGCTGTGTTTTTACACAAAAAATTAAAATGGAGTAAACTGCACATTTGTGTCTTTTTCATGAAAATATCTTATTAAAGATCACATATTACACTTTAGTCAGGCCTTTAAAATACTTTTGTGGACTCCTGCTGTAATATGTTGTCAGTGGTTGAGATGGTTTCTGTAGGCATCTAAAAATGCTCATAATCATGCGCATGCGTTTTCAAAACTGGTGACAGTGTTACTTTGTGCACAGCAGAACAACGTCAGTTGCTTTAGGCCCTAATTTTGTATTTTATTGACTGTACAGTGGCACAGCACCCATTTGGTGCATTTACCGGATTAGAACAAATCAAAATACTTCAGAAGACAAAGAATTTTTACTTGACAGTTTGAAGTGAGTTTTATTTGTTTCAGAGGGCTTCATACCCATTAAAATTCACCAGAATATACAAAATATGACTTGCTTTTTTAAAAGAAATTCTGGGGGAGATCCCCAGACCCCCCATAATCAATACAGTGTTTTTACTTAACAGTTTGAAGTGAGTTTTCTTTGTTTCAGTGGGCTTCATACCCATTAAAATTCACCAGAATATACAAAATTTAACTTGCTCTTTTAAAAAAATTGTGGGGGAGAACCCCCAGACCGCCCATAATCAATACTGTGTTTTTACTTTAGATTGAAGTGAGTTTTATTTGATTCAGAGGGCTTCATATACCCATTAAAATTCACCAGAATACACAAAATTTGACTTGGTCTTTAAAAAAAATGTTCTGGGGGAGCACCCCCAGACCCCCCAGAATCAAGACTACACCCCCCCCCCCACCACCCTTTTATGTACCTTTATGTTCAGGTTTGCTTTGTTTTTATGCTTTGTCTGTCTCTTTTTAGAGGCTATTTAGAATAGATTTGTATGCTGTATAATGTGTTTATTGTATTTATTGAGGAAAAAACTGTGTGTGCCCCCACTACGCCACATTTTAGGGAATTGCTGGCATTGATTTTTGCCAGCAAAAAATTTCAGTCAGATGAAAATTTATTGCTTTAACCCATAGACTAAGGGCCTGATCTACCAAAGGATGTATAAATGTGTGCAAATGTGATAACACTCACTGATACACCCACATGGTAAGGTATGCAAAGTGTGCAATGTGGGTTGTGGCTGTCAGATGCACAAAATAGCAGGAATTGTCACTTTAAAAGCACTTCTCTTCATGAATATGCGGTTTGGGGTTTGTTCACCCAAGTATGCAATTTGTGGGAGGAAACATGCAAATAGGTGAGGTTTGACAATTCTCTTTTGCAATGAGAAACAGCGCCGAGTGTAATCAGTTTTAAAAATAGATTAGACCAACAGAGAAGTGATGATAATAAATCTAATACAGACGGCATTAGATAACTCAAGTGCTGAGTTGTCTTTCGTGTGTATCAGATGTGGATAAAGAGGCACCTCATGCTTGCATCCAGTCACTTAAAGCTATAGGGCCGCCCAAATTTCACTGAAGTGACAACATGTAATTTCTCCTGAAATCCAGGCATTATAATGTCAGTTTATTTCAGAAACGTCTTGTAAAATTACAACTTGTTTTAATGAGAACATATTTTTCTTGGGGGAATTCCATAACAGATACTTTATATACCTTTTAACGGGGTTTGCAGGAAGACATGCATGTGCACATACATGTTACCTTTGACTGTGGGTGATGCGTGTGCACGTAGTATGCATCTGTGAGATGTCTGTAAATCACTTCAGAGGTGTTATCAGGTGACAAAAACAGCATTTTTAGTTTGAGAAGTGTTTATTTCTTGCTAACATTTACATAATATATGAGAAACATGTCAGATTTACACAGAAACGCAGTGGTTTCAGAACGTCTTCCTCCATGTTGAATTAGGAGCCAGAGAGAGACCATCCATTGAAGTCATGGTGCCTCTCTACTCTGATTGGCTGTTACCGTGATGTTACCGTTACCCCCATGTGATCTGTGATGTCACTGTCATCGACTGTGTTGGTCTCAACCGTTGTTGTCGTCAGTATTTCAAGTCTGTCTGTTCTTTTGAAAATTTACCCTTCAAGGGAACTTTTTATTAATTTTTTTCCAGACAATACTAATTTTGGTTGTATTGGTAATGTCATATTATCAGTCCCCTATTTCAAAGTTAATAAATAAAATTATAGTGATGCCAAAGAAAATTCTTTTTATGCCTTAAATCTTAGAAAGCTGTGACCCTATACCTTTAACTTAACTGGCTGATTGTATTTCATTTTGTGCTTACGACCTTTAACACAGAAATCCTCATACTGCTGTCTGCATCACATTACTGCCCACTATCAACTGCACATTTACTGTTAATATATACTTGCAAAACTGTCTCCACACCAGTACACAAAAGTTTGGATTTCCCATGCAATTTAGCACTTAGATCTTAGTACAAACCCAATTCCAATGAAGTTTGGATGTTGTTTAAAATGTAAATAAAAACAATTTACAATAATTTTCAAATCCTCTTCAACCTATATTCAATTGAATACACCACAAAGACAACATATTTAATGTTCAAACTGATAAACTTTATTGTTTTTGTGCAGATATTTGCTCATTTTGAAATGGATGCTTACAACACGTTTCAAAAAAGCTGGGACAGTGGTATGTTTACCACTGTGTTACATCACCTTTCCTTCTAACAACACTCAATAAGCGTTTGGGAACTGAGGACACTAATTGTTGAAACTTTGTAGGTGGAATTCTTTCCCATTCTTGCTTGATGTAAGACTTCAGTTGTTCAACAGTCCGGGGTCTCTGTTGTTGTATTTTGCACTTCATAATGCGCCACACATTTTCAGGTCTGACAGGTCTGGACTGCAGGCAGGCCAGTCTAGTACCCGCACTCTTTACTACGAAGCCACGCTGTTGTAACACGTGCAGAATGTGGCTTGGCATTGTCTTGCTGAAATAAGCAGGGACGTCCCTGAAAAAGACGTTGCTTGGATGGCAGCATGTGTTGCTCCAAAACCTGGATGTACCTTTCAGCATTGATGGTGCCATCACAGATGTGTAAGTTGTCCATGCCATGGGCACTAACACACCCCCTACCATCACAGATGCTGGCTTTTGAACTTTGCGCTGGTAACAATCTGGATGGTCTTTTTCCTCTTTTGTCCGAGGACACGACGTCCATGATTTCCAAAAACAATTTGAAATGTGGACTCATCAGACCACAGCACACTTTTCCACTTTGCGTCTGTCCATTTCAATGAGCTCGGGCCAAGCACCAAACACCCAGAGGCACACTCTGGGTGTTTGCCGCCACCTACTAGTCTAGAAGCTGAATATAAGATGACTCCATTTTTGTCAGATGTATTTCCAAAACAAAAGCACGGTCTTCTTTTCGGAGCAATACGATAGTTACAAAATCAGCTATCGGATTTAAAATGAGTTAACCACCATAGATGTTCCTCTTAAATCAGCTAAAAGCTTCATCATTTATTCTCAGCTGACTCAAGGCTTATATGAAGGACATCTTCAGTTTTGATGTTTAGATATTTATTGCCCTCTACTGGATATCCAAATGCAGTAATATTTAACCATCCATATTGGTAGTTTGAGATGCCTCCTGAGGGACAGCAGATCAGATTCAATCTATTTAGATCAAACCCAATTAAAGGTTTCACTGTTGGTTTAGAAACATTTAAAATAGGTTCAAAATCAGTTTAAACACATCTGAAAGAGATTAAAACTTTTAAAACATTTTAAAATTTTCTTTGCTTAACATCTACTTTAAAACCACTCAGAGCCATTTTCTCAATAACAGAGACAGAATGTACAATCTTTTCTTGTTAAAAGTTAATCACTTGAAAATAATTGATCATTATATGTTTTACAGCCCAATAATCTTGGCTGTAGTTGCTACACGTCTTCAACAGATCAAACTTATTGATCTCAGGTTTCACTAAAACTCATCAGGTTGAAGCTGAATCTCTTATTTTCATTATCAGTTTTGACTTTTAATTCTTGGAGAATGCAGCTGCTCTGATCAGGAAATAAAATGGCACTTTTTTTTCGTCATAGCCACTTTTGAAAATAGCATGAGTAGGGTTAAGAACAGAAAAACGTTAGCACATGTCAGTTAATGAAAATCTTTCCAGATTTTCTTTGAGGCTCCAAATGACCAGCTGCACTATTTGAAAGTAAAAAACAAACAAACATAAAAAACCTGTGGAACATAATTTATACAAATTATTCACAAATGAAAACAAAGCTGTTGAGTGATAGTAAATGAGCGCAGATCGAAATCGTGGTGAATATGATTGCAGTTTATTATTTTCCTCAAATTGTTCAGACTGAAAACTGAACAGAATTCAGCAAAGACACACGAAGAAAGGAATGAAGGAGTCAGTGAAGGAAGGAATGAAGGAGTCAGAGTGAAGAAAGGAATGAAGGAGTCAGAGTGAAGGAAGGAATGAAGGAGTCAGAGTGAAGGAAGGAATGAAGGAGTCAGAGTGAAGGAACGCGGCGCTCTCACGCACACGCTGCCCCTCCTCCCCCTGTGAAGTTTGCACACAGGCCTTTCAGTGGCCGAGTGTGTTGGCCGCTTTGACTGATGTGCTGCTTTCTCTCCTCTTGCACACACAAAACCAGCTGCTTTGTTGTGATTATGCAGATTGACGATGCGTAGCTCCATTTAGGCGTGCCGCTGAGCCATATGGTAACCCTGCTTGTGTGCGTGAGGTGGAATTCAGATAGCAGGGAGGTGAGTGTGCTGGAATTTCCCCGCTCAGGGCCCTGCGCTGTCTTTCAATAGCCGGCCTTCTCGCCTCTTTCTGCTTTCTGCAGCCAAACGGGTCACTACAGAACCGGTGAAGGTGGCAGAATACTTCTGGGCTGTTGAATGAGAGTCCGAAGCCTTTGATGATGAAAAAGCAGCCTAACAAAAGGCTGAGTTTTTTCCCCTCCCTCCATAAGCCCATCTTGAACTTTTTCACACATTCACATTTCTTTCACACATTAGACATTCAAGGTATCACCACAAATGGCATATCATTGAATCTGTACTGAACATGTTGTAATAAGTATCATAATATTGTGAGGTAACAAAAGAACTCTGTCCTCAGGAGAACTTGGCCTGGGTTAAAACTCGGCCCGGTTAGATTTAGGAGGTAGGATTAAGATTGGGTTAGGGTGTTAGAGGATCAGGTTAGGATTGGGTTAGGGTTAGCTCCGAGCCCAATTCACAGTTGAAGCTGTGTTTGCATCAAACCTACTTCTGCTGTATCAGGGGGGCATAAGATTAAGGGCCCGGTCACACGGCACACGACAACAGCTGATTGAAGGAAAAAAAGTCACAAATCGTCAAGAAAAGGTGGACGAATGAGCCCGCACTTCTCCCATCACTGAAAAACCTGCGAATCAAGAGTGCATAAAGGAATGCTGATTCTGTTTGTTCTCTCTGTTTAAGGGGCGGTTCCATCCGAGATGGGAGTGGATGTTTTCTTCTGAAGGCCTCCTGTCTTGTGCACCATGGACTCCCAAAATTTCCTGTATAATTTCCTGTATTGTCAATTGCATCGGTATCATGGCCCAAGCAGAGGGTCATCCTTTGAATCTGGTCTGCTTGAGGTTTCTTCCTCAAATGCTCAGAGGAGTCATCTGTGTTCTTGCTCTGGGGGTCAGTAAGGTTAGACTTTACTTATGTGAAGTGCCTTGAGGCAACTTTGTTGTGATTTGCCGCTATATAAATGAAAATTTGAAATTGAACTGAATGACACAAAACATTCCAGCCATAAATGGCTGTAACATGTGTAAATAGTTAAAGTAGTTGATAAAGTGTTCTTGCGGCTGTTGTTTCTGTATGACAGCTTTACTTTTCGTCCCACACATGGACGAGTCTTGTTCAGCCCATCGGATCTGTAGTTATTGATCCGTCCAGATATCATCAGTGTTTGTGCAAGATGTCGGATTTGGGAGGTTGGATGAAGTTGGATGACAATCAAACAGAACGCTGATGGTACGGGAACTATGCAAACGAGTAACTGTCAAGACAGAAAGCAAAATGGAATACGGACGACTTGAGATTGTTGTCAGGATTCCTGCACATTTTTCAACAGTTTGAAAATTCTGACGAAGCTTCAGCTTCAGAAACGAAGCCGGACGGCAGTTAAACGATGTCTCAGAAAGTCAATGTAAGTCCAGATGTCTTGTTTCATTTTGGCTTCAGTATCCTTTGTTAGTGCCGTGTGACCGGGGCTTACCGGGTGCATTCCAACAAAGGAGCTCAAGCAGAAAAAAAGTCTAAAGGTTATTATTATTAGTTTTAGTAGTAGTAGTGAGGAACAACCAACATGGACTTGGTGGTGATCAGACCTCGGGTTTGGAAATGAAAGAAACTGACAACAAGCTAATTTAAAGCTACATGTAAAGGCAAACCATACCTGTTCCTATTCCCATCACGCATGTGATGAAAACATTATTGTCTGTAACAAACCTGCACATGTCCAGGAGGTGGCAGTCAGGTCTGTGGAATATTACATAGGCATACAAAGCTACTGTGCATCAGAGTTAAGCATCATTTAATCCGTTTTTCTTTGTTTGTTCTTAGGATAGGGGATAAATCTAGAACACTCTGGAGGGGTTGGGACCTCTGAGACAAAAAGAACCAGTCCTGGATAAACAGTGGAAAATGGAAACAAAAGCTGTTTCTGCTTGATACACCATCAAAATATGGGATGCATGTGGCAAAACACTATCTGAGGGAGCTTGTTTCAGCACTTCCTGCATGAGTCTACGCTGAAGAGAGGAACCAAGCACCCACTCCCAAGGAAACAGTCATATTACCTCAGCAGACCTTCTCAGAAATGTTCTTGGTGGTGACTTTTGGAACGGTGCAGGCTGTGTACATACAACATGTTAGATAGCACCAGAATGGAGGAAGCAGAAAGGAAGTGAGAACACAAGAAAACATGTCTGTGTCTCGAACAGGAAGAGAGGAATGACCAAAAACATAAAAGAAGAAGGTAATGGTGTCTTGTAGGGGACGTACCAACTCCACAATATGATTCACTGCCCACATTAATGATGCAATAATTTATAAAGTACTAAAGGTTTAACAAAATGATTCTAATCCATCATTTGTACCATTGGCTAGTTCTTATTTCCATGTTTTTGTTTTTTTAGAAATCCTTTATGGAATTGGTCTTCAGTAAATTATTTTCCTTTTGAGGAGAAGTTGCCCCGATGTAAACGTGGCCCAGCGTGTGAATTGTGTGAGGGACTAATAATTCTACCCCAATCCCAACCTCAACCCTAATCCTAACCCTAACCCTGGCTGGGTTCTTAACCCATGCCACCTATTCCAGATGAAACCAAACAAAGCTGTGATGTCACAGTCAGTGACAGATTTCTGAACATGAAGTGAAACATTATAATGAATGATTGGAATGATGGCCAGAGGTCTTTAACACTTCTTAAATGGGATTTGATCAGTCTCCAGTCAGGGGCTTTGGCTCTTCTATTTCAGTTTCAATTTATTTTCAGTTACATAGCGCCAACTCACAACAGAGTTGCCTCAAGGTGCTTCACACAAGTAAGGTCTAACCTTACTAACCCCCAGAGTAACAGTGGTAAGAAAAAACTCCCTCTGAGGAAGAAACTTCAAGCAGACCAGACTCAAAGGGTGATCCTGTGCTTGGGCCATGATACAGACACAAATTACAGAACATTTTGCAAAACGAATATACAGGAAATGCAGTTGGTGCACAGGACAGGAGGGTCTCCAGCACAAACACAACTCCCATCTGTGGATGGAGCTGCACCTTAAACAGAGAGAAAAAACAGAATCAGGCATCAGAAAGACAAGAAATACTGTATAATTTGTCAGCATTAAACAACAAGAAAACAGAAGAATTACTAAGGTGATCATCGGCCACTAGCCCTAAACTTCACTAAAAGACCCAGAATTTAGGTAAAGTTGAGGCCGCGGCACACTATGTTTACTAATAAAAAGAATTAAGAGAGTAAAAAGCATAAAACAAAACTGTACCAGTATGCTAGCCATATGAAAGGGAAAATAAGTGCGTCTTAAGTCTGGACTTGAAAATCTCCACAGAATCTGTTTTATTGATGCAGGGAGATCATTCCACAGAACAGGGGCACGATAAGAGAAAGCTCTGTGACCTGCAGACTTCTTATTCACCTTAGGGACACAAAGTAGTCCTGCACCCTGAGAACGCAGAGCCTAGGCCGGTATGTAAGGTTTAATTAGGTCAGCTAGGTAGGGAGGTGCCAGTCTGTGAACAATTTTATAGGTTAGTAGCAGAACCTTAAAATCTGATCTCACTTGGACGGGAACCCAGTGAAGAGACGCCAAAATGGGTGTAATGTGGTCAAACTTTCTGCTTCATGTCAAAAGTCTGGCAGCAGCATTTTGAACCAGTTGGAGAACCCTAATGCTAGACTGTGGTAAACCAGAAAATAGAACATTGCAGTAGTCCAATCTAGAAGAGATAAAGGCATGAATCAGGGTCTCAGCCATAGACAGGATGGGAAGAATCTTCGCTATATTTCGCAGGTGGAAGAAAGCAGTCCTAGTAATATTTCTAATGTGGAGGTCAAAGGACAATGTAAGATCAAAAATTACCCCAAGGTTTTTCACTTTGTCAGAGTAATGTATGACACACGAGCCTAGGCTAAGCGTTAACTGTATCAAATTGATGCCGATGTCTCACTGGACCAAGAACCATCATTTCAGTCTTATCAGAGTTTAAATGTAGGACGTTTCTAGATATCCAGCTTCTCAATGATGCAAGGCAATCTTCTAAGGATTTTATGTGAACGAGATTACCAGCAGTTATCGGCATGTATGACTGAGTATCATCAGCATAGCAGTGAAAGGTAATCCCAAAACGCTGCAATATGTGCCCAAGGGGTGCTATATAAAGGGAGAAAAAAAATGGTGATGCTCAACAAACACACAGGACTGATAGAGACGTCTATGAAATAAACCCAGTTCTGTGTGTGTATGTGTGTGTGTGTGTGTTGGACTCTGATTGTGTCTGTGCCGTCCTGATGCTTTATCCGCTGTGAGGGCCGTGAAAGATGATTAGAGAGCGCTCTGTGAAACCGCGGCGCTGCCCTTTAAAACACTGGTAGCAGTGATAAAGGATCCGGCAGCCGTGTCGGCAGCATGAAGACTGTCCAGAGCGCTGATCAGCCTGCTGCGTTTAGACGTACGTACGTATGAGACGAACACCGTCTTCATCATGTCAGGCTGTGAGTGTCCCTGTTCATCTCTGACCAGAACCTCACAGGTTTTAGTGATGTCATGGGCCTACATGCATGTTAACATACAGAACACCTTCTCAGTGTGAGCCATAAGAGCAGAAACATCTGGACGACACCCACCAGGGTCCACGTAATGACAATTGTAAACTCATCACGTACTCAGCTCTGTCTGGGATGGTGTCGTGTTTTAACAGATACCCTGCTGATTGTTTTTAAAAGATGGCTTCAGGGGTATTTCAGTAAAACACTGTGATCTATGCAATCAATGCAATGATGTTTTCACAGTATCCTTCTCGTCACATTAAGAGAATAAAGTTATTCCTGGTTTCCAAAGTCTCTTCAAAGTGTTGATCAACTTCATAAAGCTGGAAATGTGGCTGTGACCCCTGCAGCTGCAGATTACTTAGATCACGTTTGATTTATTTTTTGAACATTCTTCAGCTGTCGCGCATTAACCGCGCTGTTTTTTATTAGCTTCTTATGATGGTCAGTTTGTCTTTGGACTACAGTTTTTCTATAAGCCCCCTGGATAAGCTCCTGTGATTGATAACCGGTTTAATTGATGAGTCGCCCTGTCCTGGGTTTGGAGTTGTTCCTGGTCGAATCCTGACTTTGGCACTGCTGTCACATGTTTCCATAAGTCCTGATGATGTGCGTGCAACTCAGAGACAGAACACAAACACCTGTTGTTGCTCAGATTTTCCATAGCATCCCGCCAGCTCTCTCTCTCTCTGTTACTCTCTTTGTCTTTCTGTCTCTCTCCATCTCTGTCTCTCTCTCACTCTCTCTCTCTCTTTCTCTCTTATTTCATTTTCATTTCAATGGAGCTTTATTGACATGGGAGACATACATTTACAACAAATAAAACTAAGAAGATGTACATACAGTTAACAATATTCTACAGTAAATAAATGTAAACAGGAGATGTGGGATTGAAATAATAGTAAAAATTGTGCTTTTGGTGTAAAAGTATACTCTCCTATAAAATGCGTTATACGAGATCTGTCCATAAAGTATAGGTCCTTTTTATTTTTTTCAAAAACTATATGGATTTCATTCATATGTTTTTACGTCAGACATGCTTGAACCCTCGTGTGCATGCGTGAGTTTTTCCACGCCTGTCGGTGACGTCATTCGCCTGTGAGCACTCCTTGTGGGAGGAGTCATCCAGCCCCTCGTCGGAATTCCTTTGTCTGAGAAGTTGCTGAGAGACTGGCGCTTTGTTTGATCAAAATTTTTTCTAAACCTGTGAGACACATCGAAGTGGACATGGTTCGAAAAATTAAGCTGGTTTTCAGTGAAAATTTTAACGGCTGATGAGAGATTTTGAGGTGACACTGTCGCTTTAAGGACTTCCCACAGTGCGAGACGTCGCACAGCGCTCTCAGGCCGCGTCATCAGCCTGTTTCAAGCTTAAAACCTCCACATTTCAGGCTCTATTGATCCAGGACGTCGTGAGAGAACAGAGAAGTTTCAGAAGAAGTCGGTTTCAGCATTTTATCCGGATATTCCACTGTTAAAGGAGATTTTTTTAATGAAAGACGTGCGGATGGGTCCTCGCAGCCGCTGCGACGCTCCGCCACAGGAAAAACACCTCCGTTGGAAGCCTTAAGGACAAGTTGGAACATGTCCAGCTGTTAAACAATTTCTCATATACTCACTCCACTGAAAGCCATCAAAGGCCGCCTGGATTTTACAAATGGTTATCAACACGGAGGTGTTTTTCCTGTGCCGCCGCTCCGCGCCGCTGCGTCCCGACGCGCGGACCCGTCCGCACGTCTTTCATTAAAAAAATCTCCTTAACAGTGGAATATCCGGATAAAATGCTGAAACCGACTTCTTCTGAAACTTCTCTGTTCTCTCACGACGTCCTGGATCAATAGAGCCTGAAATGTGGAGGTTTTCAGCTTGAAACAGGCTGATGACGCCGCCTGAGAGCGCAGCGCGACGTCTCGCTCCGTGGGAAGTCCTTAAAGCGACAGTGTCACCTCAAAATCTCTCATCAGCCGTTAAAATTTTCACTGAAAACCAGCTTAATTTTTCGAACCATGTCCACTTCGATGTGTCTCACAGGTTTAGAAAAAATTTTGATCAAACAAAGCGCCAGTCTCTCAGCAACTTCTCAGACAAAGGAATTCCGACGAGGGGCTGGACGACTCCTCCCACAAGGAGTGCTCACAGGCGAATGACGTCACCGACAGGCGTGGAAAAACTCACGCATGCGCACGAGGGTTCATGCATGTCTGACGTAAAAACATATGAATGAAATCCATATAGTTTTTGAAAAAAAATAAAAAGGACCTATACTTTATGGACAGCCCTCGTACACAGATAAAGTGACATAGCAGCTTTCCTTTTTTCTGCTCTTTGTTCTTTGGCAGTTTGTATTTTATCTATGCCTGCCATGCATCCCCTTCTACCTTTCTCTCGCTGAGCAAGTAGGAACTGTCTGTCATCTTCAAACTTTATCATTGTTAGGACATCCTGATGTGCCATATCAAACAAGTCCTCCAAAGATTCACAAAACACTGTTTTATCTTTCTTCTGCTTGTCTGTATTGCGATTCTTGGTCTTTTTCAATGTTTTCCATTTTCCGAACACCTTTTCTAACTTTGTGATCAGATGCTGCTTTGCCCTCAGTGGGATTCTAGCTCTCTCCCAAAAGGAATTGCCATGTCTATAGAGGTCACAGCAGCATCATGGACAGTTTTCTTCAAATCAGTGTGTTTGAAGAAAAATACCTTGAGTATTTGCCCATTTGAGGGCAATTTGTTTCCCTTTATTTCAGTCGGTGGAACCAATAAGGTATACAAATGTTCTACTTCTAGTAGCTGACATGTTTTCCTGAAGTTTCCAGTTAATGGTTAAGCATGTTAAGTCAGCAAGTGTCTCTTTTTACATTTATCTCATGTTAGATTCACCATCACCAAAGATCTGAAAGAAAAGAAGCTGTGAATTGAAGCAAAATTTTCAGCTTGTAGCCTAAAATAACATTTTTGAAAGTATGTTGTTTGTGAGAAATATTTAAACCCAGGTATAGTTTTAAATTGAATATAAAATTATACTTTAGTTACACTCAGGTGGTTAACTTCTATCCTCTTTATAAGTGATGTGATTAGATACTGGATAATGGATAACCTATTGCACGGGCACTCGGGCAGCGATAACTGATATATTTACAACCTTCAGCTATGATGTGCTACCTCTAAATATTAATGTATGACAAAAATATTTGGCAGGCTTTCTTTTTTCCCAAAGCATCATAAAATGAAGGGGTGAGAGTAATGAATTTCCAACTTTTATTTTTTTGAACCTGTTATGTGTCGGACGCAGCCCGGAGAACCGACCAGCGTTTGAAGGACCCAGTATAAAATAAGCAGAGCACGGTACAAAGGATAACAGAGTTTAATAAACATAACAGTGATGTGAAAAAATATAAAAGTGCGCGGTCTGGCGTGGTGGATTGCGGTGCGCTCCCAGCAGCGCTAACGGTCCGGAGCCAGAACCAATTCGGACCCAAGGACCCCGCCGACACCCCCCAGGTGGCCGCGACAAACCGAGTCTGTGAAAGAAGGAATCATTATGTGAGTCCACACTCAACACACAGAGAGAACGCTTAAAGGTGCACAAACAGCAAACACTTCCTGGCTTGGTTACTAATCAGCTTCCCACCCTGCAGGCATGGAACATCCAGTTCACAAAACTCCACTGCAGTGGAAGCTGATTTAAACGACCAACATACAGCTCAATATAATAAAGGTGTGAGGGACACCACATTTACTGACTGTATAAATGTTAGTCACAAAATCTAACGTACCTCAGGAAGTGTGCTGACGAGCGTGAGACCTCACCCCCTCCTCTTTCACAGACCATGCATCAAACCTGGACGTTCTCTGCATCCACTGATGATGAGATGGCTCTTGAGACGACGATCTCACCCGTCTGGTCACAAGGTCGAGTCTCTGGCAAATACACACTGTGTACTCCAGTCTTAAATGCCACCATGTTCCAATCCATGTAGATGCACCACAGCTGTGAGTCCTGACGAACCGCAGGTGATCAGGGTGAGGTCCTGATAAACTCAGCTACACAGCCACTCAGTCCCAAATGCAAGCCACCTGGAAGGAAAAACAAAAGACAGGACAGAAAACAGAAACAAAAGGCAGCCAGGCCCCCCCAGCCACACAACAGAACCATCCTAGTACTGGGGTTAGGCTTAACCCTAACCCTTGGCTGGAATTGTGGTCTGGGTCCTGTTGTTGTGCAGTTTCCTGGGGGGGCAGTGCTCTTGTGTGTTGTAAAACCTCCTTGTTATACCTCAGACTTTTCACCTTGGCCCAGAGCTTTGATAACTCCTGGTTGTGTTGAAATGTTTTCACCACAGCCCAGAGAGCAGGTAAGTCTCTCTCCTCCTCGCTGTCACTAATTTGAGCAAGGGTTGCTTTCGCCTTTGGTTGTTGCCTGTCCGGATTGAAGTCTGAGTTTATGTTCCATCTCCACTTGTCTGACCTCTGAATGAATTTGTCTCTCAACTCAGTTAGCAGGCAGGCCTCTGTGGTGGGGGGTTGGTTTTGTAGTTCTTCTGTCGTGTTGTCAGCAGAAGATTGGATGTCCCCTTAGTTGTGGTGGATTTTCTTCTCTTGTGCCTTCTCTTTGATTTTGGAGAAGTCTTCCTCAATCAACATTAGGTTTCCCTGGACCGTCACTGTTACCTTCTTATAGTACTTGATGTTGGTATTCTCATCATCTGGGTTTACTTTCAGTGTCCACCCTCCACTGAAATCGCAATTCTGAACAGGTTTCTCTGAACAGAGGAGTAGTGATCTTTTGTTGCAGTTTGCCACGCCTGGGGATCATCAGTGTGGAGGATGAGGTTTGAAATTAGCGCTGAAACGATTAATTGAGTAACTCAAATAATTGGATTACAAAAAATGTTTGAGGAAAATTCTTTGCCTCGAGGCTTAAATTATCGCTATAGTCAGGGCTGTGAAAACTCTGCAGATTTGAGGAATTCTGCGTATTTCATTGTGGGGGGGGGGGGGGGGCGGAGTTAGTGTTGTAGTCTGTAATTGTGATCTTCACTGAGACTTTAAAATGCCTATCACAAAACGTTCATTTTTTTACGACATTATGCAATTTTTCTAAGTCCGCAGACACTGATCTGTGTGTTCTGGTGCCCTGACACTTGCACAACTTTGATCTGTGCACTTGCATGCACATCGTTGTTGTGTGCTGGATGCTGCGTCTGTAAAATAACTATTTCGTAGCGGATTAATCCTTTTCCTCTTCGAGTTTACATCATCGTGATGATCCCACCTGCTGTGTTCCCAGCTGGGTGCCGTGCTTTGTTCCACTGGCTGCCACTCGCTCTGTGGTGGACGCTACGTATATAAAATAATTATTTCGTAGCGGATTAATCATTCTCTATGCAAGTTAGCTGAAAATGGCTCAAATTGCTTCCTGAATCACAGAGGGCTGCTCCAGCCGCAGCTTTTCTCACACGCTGAAAGAGGTGGAGAAAACATTTGGAGCCATCTTAAAAGGTAATTATTTGTCATGTTTTTTTTGTAATGGCTTGGTAAAACAGTTGCATGTTCTGTCCTTCTTGTGTGCAGCTGTAAAAGTAAAGGCCCCCTGACACTTGCACGACTTTGATGCACGCAGTTGCATGCCCTGTGTTGTGCAGAAGAGTAAACTCGTCTTTAACCCTTTACCTACTGAGGCTATAAATGGATGATTGGTTATAATTTTTTATTATAGCAATAAAATTAAGAAATAATGTTCTATGTTTGTGTGCTTTGGTACCCTTTTCCAAGAGTACCTGAATTTCAATTATACACTCAACAAAAATATAAATGCAACACTTTTGGTTTTGCTCCCATTTTGTATGAGATGAACTCAAAGATCTGAAACTTTTTCCACATACACAATATCACCATTTCCCTCAAATACTGTTCACAAACCAGTCTAAATCTGCGATAGTGAGCACTTCTCCTTTGCTGAGATAATCCATCCCACCTCACAGGTGTGCTATACCAAGATGCTGATTAGACACCATGATTAGTGCACAGGTGTGCCTTAGACTGCCCACAATAAAAGGCCACTCTAAAAGGTGCAGTTTTGTTTTATTGGGGGGATACCAGTCAGTGTCTGGTGTGACCACCATTTGCCTCATGCAGTGCAACACATCTCCTTCGCATAGAGTTGATCAGGTTGTCAATTGTGGCCTGTGGAATGTTGGTCCACTCCTCTTCAATGGCTGTGCAAAGTTGCTGGATATTGGCAGGAACTGGTACACGCTGTCGTATACGCCGGTCCAGAGCATCCCAAACATGCTCAATGGGTGACATGTCCGGTGAGTATGCCAGCCATGCAAGAACTGGGACATTTTCAGCTTCCAAGAATTGTGTACAGATCCTTGCAACATGGGGCCGTGCATTATCCTGCTGCAACATGAGGTGATGTTCTTGGATGTATGGCACAACAATGGGCCTCAGGATCTTGTCATGGTATCTCTGTGCATTCAAAATGCCATCAATAAAATGCACCTGTGTTCTTCGTCCATAACAGATGCCTGCCCATACCATAACCCCACCGCCACCATGGGCCACTCGATCCACAACACTGACATCAGAAAACCGCTCACCCACACGACGCCACACACGCTGTCTGCCATCTGCCCTGAACAGTGTGAACCGGGATTCATCCGTGAAGAGAACACCTCTCCAACATGCCAAACGCCAGCGAATGTGAGCATTTGCCCACTCAAGTGGGTTACGACGACGAACTGGAGTCAGGTCAAGACCCCGATGAGGACGACGAGCATGCAGATGAGCTTCCCTGAGACGGTTTCTGACAGTTTGTGCAGAAATTCTTTGGTTATGCAAACCGATTGTTTCAGCAGCTGTCCGAGTGGCTGGTCTCAGACGATCTTGGAGGTGAACATGCTGGATGTGGAGGTCCTGGGCTGGTGTGGTTACACGTGGTCTGCGGTTGTGAGGCTGGTTGGATGTACTGCCAAATTCTCTGAAACGCCTTTGGAGACGGCTTATGGTAGAGAAATGAACATTCAATACACGAGCAACAGCTCTGGTTGACATTCCTGCTGTCAGCATGCCAATTGCACGCTCCCTCAAATCTTGCAACATCTGTGGCATTGTGCTGTGTGATAAAACTGCACCTTTCAGAGTGGCCTTTTATTGTGGGCAGTCTAAGGCACACCTGTGCACTAATCATGGTGTCTAATCAGCATCTTGATATGGCACACCTGTGAGGTGGGATGGATTATCTCAGCAAAGGAGAAGCGCTCACTATCACAGATTTAGACTGGTTTGTGTACAATATTTGAGGGAAATGGTGATATTGTGTATGTGGAAAAAATTTTAGATCTTTGAGTTCATCTCATACAAAATGGGAGCAAAACCAAAAGTGTTGCGTTTATATTTTTGTTGAGTGTATTACACCTGATTAACTATTTATACACATTATTTGTAAGTTTTAGCATTTAAAGTGAGAAAAAACACAAAAACGAACTTGATTTTGTTTCAGTTTTTTAGTGAAAAATGATTATGTAAAGGAGGTTTGAATTTCACATTTTTAACAGGAAGCTGTAAGTGTTTACAATCAAAATAATTTTGTGTGTCTAGAACTCAGAAACAGTGCAGAAACAGTGCAAAAGTAATTTATACAAGGTGAAAATATGCAAAAAGTAACCAATTTTAAAGTGCAGAACCAAACAATATGAATTGAACAATCTGAACAAAGTGCAAAACTATATATAAATATATCAGTTATTATCTGTATTATTAAAATGTGCAATAAATCACTCATTTGATCATTAATTTTGTGCAAAATTATACAATATGAATAAAACAGTAAAGTGTCAAACTATATACAAATATATAACCAAGAATCAAAATTAGATCTAAACTCCATCAGTCAGTGTGGTACTGTTTGTAACAGTTTCTGTCTGGCTGAAGAGAGAGGCCAATTTTACAAAGTTTGCACATCCAGCAGGTTGACCTCTTGCAAACCTTGCAAGAACGCCGCCCCTTTGTGGATCGCTGGCAAGTTGGGTTTCCACTGCTTGTTGGCACCGGGCAGTGGCTTGTGGCTGATGGAGCGATCACACCCACACAAACACGCACACACACCTTCACAAATGACACTAACACCCTGCCTTTTCCTCAAAAATTACTACATTTATGCTTGCTGTCTGTCTCTGTACTTTTCTGTCACTTTTGCGCTCTTTTTCATACTTTTCCTTCATTTCAAAAGTCACCGAACGCACTTTACCATAATATATGCAACATATAGCATACTGTTGGAAAGCACGGGTTCTTGGCTTGCTGTCAGTGTTGAAATTTTTCAGATTGAGGGATTACATGAGAACTTGCGGTAATGAGAATCAGCGGCGCACTAGTGTGAAACTTCCGTGTTTTTCCTCTGCGTTATGACGTCACAGGCTTACGTTTACCGTAATACACCATATATCATTGGGAAGCCCTTGGTGTTAGCTTAACAATGCACTTTGAATCATTCGGATTGGACAAACTATGGCGGAGTTACGGTAAAAAAAATACGCATATGGAAAATATGGCGTGGACGCCATCGCCGTAGATAAAGGGTTAACGGGTGTAGAGTGAAGGTGAGAGGGGCACCGGCAGGTGCAGTTGCGCAAGGACAATTTTGAAATGTTCAAAAAAAATCTTTCACTCATAAATGTTGTGCAACATTGCCCGATCTACTCGCCAACACTGCCTGCAGCTTGTCAAGTCAAGTAAAGAAGAAGTGAACAGAGCACATGGTTGCGTCAGCGCACCACATCACAGTGCAGCTCGTCTGAACGATTATAACAAGATGTTAAATCTGTCATAAACATACTTTTACAGCTGCAAACAAGAAGGGAAGAACACACAACTGTTTTACCAAGCCATGGCAATATAAACATGACAAATAATTACCTTTTTTAGACGGCTCCAAATGCTTGCTCCAGGTCCTTCAGTGCACACACGCATGAATTGCTCCGACTGGAGCAGTCCTCTGTGATTTAGGAAGTGATTAGAGCCGTTTTCAGCTAACTTGCATAGAAAATGATTAATCCGCTACGAAATAATTATTTTATATATGTAGCGTCCAGCACAGAGCGCGTGGCAGCCGGTGGAACAAAGCACAGCATCCAGCTGGGAACACAGCAGGTGGGATCATCACGACGATGTGTGTGCAAGTGTGTGAATCAAAGTCGTACAAGTGTCAGGGCACGTTATGTTTGTGGTAGATTTAACATCTCATTATAATCGTTCAGATGAGCTGCGCTCTGATGTGGTGCTCTGACGCAACCACTCACATTGTTCACTTCTTTACTTGACTTGACGAGCTGCACGTCGTAGATCACGCAGCATTTACTACCACTTCATGTTTGTTGCACGACATTTATGCATGAAAGATCCTTGGGTTAAAACCTTTGTGAGTCCCTCCAGGTGATTTTGTCAAAAAAAAAAGGTTTTTAGCTCCTTATTTTGGTTATATGTTGACAATATGTTAAGAATATTGTAGTTCTCTTCAGATCCTTGCAAAAAATGCAGGTTTATTCCACTTTTAAGGTACTTTTTCTAGTTTTTAGCAAAACTTTCTGGAACCCAGGGGATCCTGACCTCTCCCTGTCATGACTGTTCTCTCTGTCTCCCATCTCTCTCTTTTCTCCTGGTTGCTGCTGTGTCTGTTAGCACAAAGTGACAGTACCACATAGTGCCTGATTTCTGTGCCTGCGGACCACATCTGTATCTCTGAGTGTTGAGGCTCATCTTGTGAATCCTGTAAGAGTCTTGTGGTCTAGTGGAACTACTGTTGTGGTGACAGCGCCTCAGCAGCACTGACTCCACATTTCCACCGGAACCCAGAGGGATTAAACCACAGAGACGGCCTTTTAACAGTGTAAATTTGTAAATGGCCACGACAAATAAATATCACAGTGTTTTATTGGGGCAAGAACATGATTTTAATTTAAATTTTTTTTTTTTTTTTTTAAGTTGGGCCACGAAAACAGAACCTATCAGGTGATTAATCTCAGGTATTTTTAATGTTTACTGATTAATCTGGGAGCATGTTGTGGAACCGTACATCGACACATCCATCACACTGTGGAGCCACCCTGGATCCTGGATGGTAGGTAACCAACCAGACACAACACCAGTCCAACCCCACCTGTCCAAACCAATGATCTATCTGCTGTGATGTGAGCGTGTCCTTGGCTAGGTGAGACGTGGGCGTGTCCTTGGCCAGGTGAGACGTGGGCTTGTATTTGGCCAGGTGAGACGTGGGCGTGTCCTTGTCCAGGTGAGATGTGGCCGTGTCCTTGGCCAGGTGAGATGTGGGCGTGTCCTTGGCCAGGTGAGATGTGGGCGTGTCCTTGGCCAGGTGAGATGTGGGCGTGTCCTTGGCCAGGTGAGACGTGGGCGTGTATTTGGCCAGATGAGACGTGGGCGTGTATTTGGCCAGGTGAGATGTGGGCGTGTTCTGGGCCAGGTGAGACGTGGATGCGTATTTGTCCAGGTGAGATGTGGGCATATGGTCTTCTTCAGCCGCTGGGGTCGTCAACACTGAGGCACCTGCATGCTGGATCATGAACATAGAAACACACCACACGGACAAAATGTCATAGCTAATGTTCCCTCATCATCATCTTCTCCTCTTTCTTTGGCTTCTTCTCTTTTTTCACCTCTTCTTTGTCATCTTTTTCTTTGTTCTTTCACTTTCTTCTTTCTCTGTCTTTATCTTCTCTTTCTTTGTCTTGTTCTCTTTCTTCTTCGTCGTAGGCTTCATCATCTCTTCTTTGTCTTCTCTTTCTTCTTAAGGTGCCCTGACACTTGCACGACTTTGATCCGCACACTTGCACGCACTTCGTCATGATGATCCCACCCGCTGTGTTCCCAGCTGGACGCCACGCTTTGTTCCATTGGATGCCATGGGTTGTGCGCTGAATGCTGCGTATATAAAATAATTATTTTGTAGCAGATTAATCATTTTCTCTCTGAGGTGGATGTTGAAAACAGTTCTAATCACTTCCAGAACAAAAGGAGACTGTTCAAGCTGCTGCTATTTTCCCTCTCTCTCTCTCTCTCTCTCTCTCTCTCTCTCTCTCTCTCTCTGCCCTTAATGAGGTGGAGAACGCATTTGGAACCGTCTAAAAAGGTAATTATTTGATGACGATGACGTCATCAGCGTGCGACACCTTTTGCTAAAACGCAGAGCCGGGTCGATCAACAAATATCATGATTTTTACGTGATCCGCTCACCTTTTTTTTTTTTTCTCTCTACTGTGGACTTAAAGGCGTCCGGATTCCCCTCGCTATATTTTTGGCGGGTGCTTGCTGCAATTAGCCCATTATTCGAAGTACCTTTTCACTTCGACTACTACGAGCAAACTCACTCTCATCATGCAGCGGGACAAGCGCACCTCGGGGGAATCTAAACAATCGGCATCTGGTGATAATATCAAAGACACAGTAAGCAAGCAGATGGATGTACTTTTCCAAGACAGTGACTTCATTGGCAAAATCACAAAAATATTGGTGGATTCCCTGATCGAACCAATCAAGAGAGCCATCACCGACTCCATTATAGAGTCGGTTAGAGACTCTCTGAAATATGAATTGCAAAACATGGTCGATAAACTGGATAATTTATCAAAAAAATACAGTGACATTGAGGACACCCTGGATGAGCAAGAACAGTATTCGAGGCAAAACTGTCTTGTAGTGTTTGGGGTCCCGGAAAATGACTGTGAAAACGTAAACGAAGTTGTCATGAGTGTCCTGAAAAACAACCTCAACATAGCAGTGCAACCTGACGATATTGATAGAACCCATCGCCTCGGACCCAGAAACATCAAACGGGATAAACCACGAGGAATCATCGTCAACTTCGCCCACTATAACCTCAGAGACAAAGTTTACAGGGCGAAGAAACAGTTGATGGGGAAAAGCCCAAAGATGCACATTCTGGAGAGTTTGACTGCTAAGCGGTCAAAACTTCTGGGTGACTTACGCAAAAAAGTACAAGGATGAACTTGCCGCGAGCTGGACGCAGGATGGGCGTCTGTACTTGCTCATGAATACAAACCAGCGGCATGTCATCAACAAGTTATCGGATGGTAAGAAGCTGTGCTTTCACTGATCCTTGGCAAGAGACTACTTTTGGAAAGTACCATTTATGGACCATATGTATGAACTCGTGAGTAATTGAGCCATTGAATATATTCATAAATTAACTGTATAGAAGTTGATCCTTGATCCTGCGTTTGTTGTGGTTTTTATTTGACTGTTTTCACATTAATTGTTCTGAGTGTAACTGTCTGTTCGTGTGTGCGTGTGTGTGTGTGTGTGTGTGTGTGTGTGTGTGCGCGTGCCCCCCCTTTAGTTTAGATTAGAATAGACTAGATTTAGCTTTGATAAATAATGGCATAAATAGAAAGTATTATTTTCCAAATGTACACATCATTTTCTTGTATTATGTATTATTTTTTAGTCTATGGGTTTCGATGACATAATAACAAATAAAATTGATTGTGAAGTACTTGACCAGCTTTGTTTTGAAAAAATAAACTGTAAAAGATTTGCACCTGATGAACTAAAAGATATAACCATTAACCAAAATCATGCTTTTTCATTACTACATTTAAACACGAGAAGCCTAAGTAGGCACTTGGATTATCTGCAGTCTTTGTTGGCCAGCCTTGACCATAAGCCTGATAGCATGTAGTGAAACATGGCTCAATCATAAAACATGTACAGACATCCTCAACCTTGATGGATATGCTCTTTTGAACAAAAACAGAGTTGGCAGAACTGGTGGAGGTGCTTGTTTATATGTAAATCTTGTTCACTCAGTGAGTACTCATGATGATCTATTTATTAATGATGGTCACTCAGATTCCCTTTTTCTTGAACTTAATATCAAAAATTGCAAAAATATCAATCAATCAATCAATCAATTTTTTTATATAGCGCCAAATCACAACAAACAGTTGCCCCAAGGCGCTTTATATTGTAAGGCAAGGCCATACAATAATTATGTAAAACCCCAACGGTCAAAACGACCCCCTGTGAGCAAGCACTTGGCTACAGTGGGAAGGAATCGTAGGAGTGATCTATCGTCCCCCAGACTCTGACTTAAACAAATTTATGGGAAATTTAGATGAATTATTAAATTGTATTAATGATTATAACAAAAACTGTTTGATTCTTGGAGATTACAATATAAATTCAGCTAAAGGCAGTTCAGAGAAAAATGATTTCTTAAATACATTATATTCTGCCTCTTTTTATCCCACAATAAATATATATACTAGAGAAAAAGACTCTAGTAAGTCTATTATTGACAATATCATCAGTAATATTCATAACACTAATTTTATTTCAGGAGTAATTCTCTCTGATATTACTGATCATTTTCCAATCATTCTTTTTATAGATCTTAAAATTAGTAAAAACAAACCTCTTAGTAAAATGAAAGCAAAGGTATTAACTAACAAAAATTTATGTAAACTGTCAGAGCACCTAAAAGGTAAATCATGGGACATGGTGTATCAGTGTAATTGTCCTGAAGGAAATTATGAAGGATAATTATGAAGGAATTATCTAGCAGTATTAATTTGTGCATACCTGATAAAATAATAAAACAACATTCAAATGGAAAAAAAAATCTGGCTTACAAAAGGAATAATGACTTCAATTAAAAAGAAAAATATTTTGTATAAGAAATACATAAAAGATTCAACTGCAGAAAACAAAAACATATACACAAAGTATAGAAATAAACTGACTAAATTAATTCGAAAGAGTAAACGTAACCACTACACTGAGCTTATCAAGGCTTCTCGTGGAGATCAGAAGCAAAGCTGGAAAGTGCTCAATGAAGTCCTCAGCCGTGGTCATAAAACAAACATCCTCCCTGACACCACAGTCTTGCAAAATCCAATCAATGTTTCCAGTGATTGTCACCTTGCTAATTGTTTTAATGATTACTTTAGTACTATAGGTGAGTCCTTGTCTAAAAACATTAGCCCACAAGGGGGCAGTATCTACCAGCAGTATCTAAATGGGAACTATCCCAACTCTTTTTTCATTTCACCAACTGACAAATCCGAAGTTGCCAAAATTATTATGAGTATTAAAAGCTCCCAAACTGTAGGAGTAGACAATGTATGCAGTAAAATTTTAAAATTCATAGTCAATTACATTGTAGATCCATTAGTATACTGCATTAATCTATCACTTTTGAATGGAGTGGTACCAAAAATAACAAAAATAGCTAAAATTATACCAATTTTCAAATCTGGTGACAAAAATGATCTTCAAAATTACCGCCCCATTTCAATTCTGCCAACAATTTCAAAAATTTGGAAAAAATTGTGCATAAAAGACTTAGTGACTACTTAAATAAATATAATATACTCTCTCCATCACAATATGGTTTTAGGAAGGAAAGTACTACTTGTATGGCAATCCTGGATCTCATTGAAAAAATAAATGACGCTATTGATAAAGGTGAGTGTGGAATTGGTGTCTTCCTCGATTTGTCAAAAGCATTTGATACGATTGATTTTAATATTCTACTATGGTAAATTGGAACATTATGGTGTTAGGGGTTTAGCACTTCATTGGTTCAGAAGTTATTTAAATGAAAGAGAGCAATATGTGAACATAAATGATAAACTATCAAAACGAAAACCTATACAATGTGGGATACCTCAAGGCTCAATTTTGGGTCCACTTCTCTTTATTATTTATGTAAATGATTTCCCAAATTCTTCTAACATTCTCCATAAAGTATTATTTGCAGATGACACTACCTTATTTTTGTCTCATAAAGACCTTACCTTACCGTACCTTCAAAATCAACTAAATTATGAATTGGCAAGAGTTGATAATTGGTTTAAATGTAATAAACTGTCATTAAATACGAACAAAACAAAATGTATTATATTTCGTTCTTGTAGAAATCGTAAATGTTTTAAAAATGTACAAATTAATATAAATAAAGTGATTGAAAGAGTTGAATCAGTCAAATTTGTTGGAATCCAAATTGATGAATTTTTAAATTTCAGTAAACATTTAAATTACTTGATTAAGACATTATCTAAATATGTTGGACTATTCTTTAAGGTGAGGTATTTCCTCCCCTTTGAGGCTCTTCTGACTCTATACAGGTCCTTATTCGAACCTCATCTAAATTATTGCAATATTATTTGGTGTAATACTTACCCGAGTTACCTTTTAAAACTACAAACTTTACAAAAGAAAGTTATAAGAGCCATTTCTTGGGCCAAATATAATTCTCAAACTGATTCTCTCTTTTATAAATATCGACTTCTGAGGCTCACAGAGTGCAACTTATTTCACAATGCCTGTCTGTACTATGTACACTGTGGTGCATAGACTTAATGATCGACTCTGTCAGCTCATTCCCATTTCAACTTCCTCTCATCATTATAACACCAGAGGAAAATTACACCTAAAGGGTAAAAGTAGGAGGTTAAAAAGTACTAGTTTAAGTGTGGCATGTAAGGGTCCACAAATTTGGAATGACCTGAGTGAGAATACTCAAAAGTCTCTGTCTTTACATATTTTCAAAAAGAAACTTAAACTAGAGTTACTTGCAAAATATAATTAAAATTCAACCAGCTGACGACTTCTTTATATCTATTGAAATACCCATGGGCCTATATGTCTGAATTTATTACACTGATGTGTCATAATACTTTTAAAATTCTGTCATTTAAGAAATGTGAACATTATTGTCTTAGTCTGTTGTAGATATTGTAACAGAGTAGGTTAGTTATGATAGGTAAAAGTAGGTTTAGATTTGTATTTATTTTAAATTTGTTGTTTTTAAATAATAATGGGCCCAGCTCATAAGCTATGGACTGCTTTAAGGGTGTACCAGTTACAAGATGTATTTATTAATCTGTATGAAACTGTATGGAATGTTTTAATGTTTTCTTTGAATTTTGTAATAAAGCTGCAATTGCAATATTTGTAATGTTTATATTGTAATAGCTTGGCAAACAGTTGCAAAACTACTGTAATCCCCTGAAGTTTAAAACAGATTAAAACTAGATCTCCACATATGAAATCCAGTTTAAGATCTGGTTCTTGTTTAAAGAAATCTGTGTTTGCAGAATCCTGAAACCAGGTTATCTTTAAAATCAAAAGAGTCTGTCCTCACAGAATTTTGTCTATTTTTCTTTTAATTGATAATCTTTATGGGGATAAATGGATCGATTGATCAGTTCTGCTGTGGAGTTGCCGTGCGTGTGTGTGTAATTGATTCCACAGCTTGGAATGATGTTGGCAGTGACCGTTTCTTTATTACGTGTTTGTTTTGGGAATCTGGCGGTGATCCGCTTGCTGCTGCTCTCTTTCATCCTGCGTGTGGTGACGCTGATCCATGTTTGTCTTCCAGCGTATGTGAACTGTCCTGTGATGATCTGACTTCTCCCTGCGTTTCCCATCAGACCTTTGTTTCTCTTCTGTTTGCTCTCTTTTTCCCCCCCTGCATCCGTCAAGAAATGAGGCATTCTCACAGCCAAAATGAAGAAAGCATAGAAAAACCCACACTCCCAGTGCATAATTCTTACTGAAAAAGCCAGCGGAGAGAAAGAGGCAAGGAGGAGAGCGCAAAGAAAAGGAGTCTCCGCTGTCTTTTCTCTGGGATGGCCATGTCTAATTGTGTCACAGTGATAAATGAAAAGCTTTTTTGTGGAGGGTCAGGAACCTCCTTCGGTTCAGAGGCCCATCAAAGTGAATGGGGTGGGGTTTATTTCTGTTTGCTTGCGCCCCCCACCCCGCCCTCTGAATGGAAATTTAAATTAGTATTCACTAAACAGATAGCTGGATGCATGGTTTCTCATCAAAGAGGCAAGAAATCTAATTTAGCATTTTGTGTTCTGGATATTAAAGGGTGTAATTCATCACTTCATTGGTGCTTTCTTCTGGATTTATGGGCTCTGAAATGATTCAGCCATTAACAGCAGCTGTATTCCTCAAAGAGAGAAAAGTGGTCTCACACGCACAACACCTTCAGCTTTTAAGTTAAATTAAGGGGGGAAAAAATATATACAACCCCTGGCAAAAATTATGGAATCACTGGCCTCGGAGGATGTTCATTCAGTTGTTTAATTTTGTAGAAAAAAAGCAGATCACAGACATGACACAAAACTAAAGTCATTTCAAATGGCAACTTTCTGGCTTTAAGAAACACTATAAGAAATCAGGAAAAAAAATTGTGGCAGTCAGTAACGGTTACTTTTTTAGACTAAGCAGAGGGAAAAAAATATGGAATCACTCAATTCTGAGGAATAAATTATGGAATCACCCTGTAAATTTTCATCCCCAAAACTAACACCTGCATCAGATCAGATCTGCTCGTTAGTCTGCATCTAAAAAGGAGTGATCACACCTTGGAGAGCTGTTGCACCAAGTGGACTGACATGAATCATGGCTCCAACACGAGAGATGTCAGTTGAAACAAAGGAGAGGATTATCAAACTCTTAAAAGAGGGTAAATCATCACACAATGTTGCAAAAGATGTTGGTTGTTCACAGTCAGCTGTGTCTAAACTCTGGACCAAATACAAACAACATGGGAAGGTTGTTAAAGGCAAACATACTGGTAGACCAAGGAAGACATCAAAGCGTCAAGACAGAAAACTTAAAGCAATATGTCTCAAAAATCAAAAATGCACAACAAAACAAATGAGGAACGAATGGGAGGAAACTGGAGTCAACGTCTGTGACCGAACTGTAAGAAAACTCCTAAAGGAAATGGGATTTACATACAGAAAAGCTAAATGAAAGCCATCATTAACACCTAAACAGAAAAAAACAAGGTTACAATGGGCTAAGGAAAAGTAATTGTGGACTGTGGATGACTGGATGAAAGTCATATTCAGTGATGAATCTTGAATCTGCATTGGGCAAGGTGATGATGCTGGAACTTTTGTTTGGTGCCGTTCCAATGAGATTTATAAAGATGACTGCCTGAAGAGAACATGTAAATTTCCACAGTCATTGATGATATGGGGCTGCATGTCAGGTAAAGGCACTGGGGAGATGGCTGTCATTACATCATCAATAAATGCACAAGTTTACGTTGATATTTTGGACACTTTTCTTATCCCATCAATTGAAAGGATGTTTGGGGATGATGAAATCATTTTTCAAGATGATAATGCATCTTGCCATAGAGCAAAAACTGTGAAAACATTCCTTGCAAAAAGACACAAAGGGTCAATGTCATGGCCTGCAAATAGTCCGGATCTTAATCCAATTGAAAATCTTTGGTGGAAGTTGAAGAAAATGGTCCATGACAAGGCTCCAACCTGCAAAGCTGATCTGGCAACAGCAATCAGAGAAAGTTGGAGCCAGATTGATGAAGAGTACTGTTTGTCACTCATTAAGTCCATGCCTCAGAGACTGCAAGCTGTTATAAAAGCCAGAGGTGGTGCAACAAAATACTAGTGATGTGTTGGAGCGTTCTTTTGTTTTTCATGATTCCATAATTTTTTTCCTCAGAATTGAGTGATTCCATATTTTTTTCCCTCTGCTTGGTCTAAAAAAGTAACCGTTACTGACTGCCACAATTTTTTTTCCTGATTTCTTATAGTGTTTCTTAAAGCCAGAAAGTTGCCATTTGAAATGACTTTAGTTTTGTGTCATGTCTGTGATCTGCTTTTTTTCTACAAAATTAAACAACTGAATGAACATCCTCCGAGGCCGGTGATTCCATAATTTTTGCCAGGGGTTGTATATATATATATATGTATATATATGTATATTTGTATATGTATATTTGTATATGTACGAGGTCTGTCCATAAAGTATCGTACCTTTTTATTTTTTTTTTAACTATATGGATTTCATTCATATGTTTTCACGTCAGACAAGCTTGAACCCTTGTGCGCATGCGTGAGTTTTTCCACGCCTGTCGGTGACGTCATTCACCTGTGAGCATGCCTTGTGGAAGGAGTGGTCCCGCCCAGTTGTCGGATTTTCATTGTCTGGAAATGATGGAATGATTTGGGGGTTTTTTCCATCAGAATTTTTTCAGAAGCTGTTAGAGACTGGCACCTGGAAACCATTCGAAAAATGTATCTGGCTTTCGGTGAAAATTTTACGGGCTTCACAGAGAATAAGGACTATTACTACAGCTTTAAGGATGGCGCTCAGAGCGCCGCGCTCCAAGCCGCAACGACAGGCACGAACCACTGGATCATTTCTAAATTGATGGCTGTGTGGAGCTGGGACCGTCGTGTGCACTTTCTCTGGTTATCACAAGAGCTGGACATCAACCATTTTCTGGCAGATTTCACTTTTAACAAAAGATTTTGTCATGGAAAGCCGCGCGGAGGCTTTGTGCATCACAACCGATTTGCTGTTCGAGCGAGACAAAGAACGCCTCCGTTTCGGCGTGTCAGAGGACAAGTTTGGACATGTCCAGTTCTCCACAATTTCTCTTATAACTCACTCGACTGGTAAGCATTGAAAGCCGAGGTAGGCATGTCCGAACTTGTCCTCTGGCACGCCGAAACGGAGGCCAAATCATTCCGCCATTTCCAGACAATGAAAATCCGACGACGGGGCTGGACCACTCCTTCCACAAGGCATGCTCACAGGTGAATGACGTCACCAACAGGCGTGGAAAAACTCACGCATGCGCACGAGGGTTCAAGCTTGTCTGACGTGAAAACATATGAATCAAATCCATATATTTAAAAAAAAAATAAAAAGGTACGATACTTTATGGACAGACCTCGTATATATGTATATATATATGTATATATATCCGGAGTACAAGTCATTTTTTGTTGTTTTTGTTGTTGTTTACTAGTTTTAGAGGTCCTGTGACTTAGTGTTCAGTGTGACTTCTATACATTAAGAAAAAAAATCACGATTCACGACTGCAAATTTTCTTTACACTTGAAATGAAAAACACACTATGAAACTACCTTTCTGTTTTAAAAAACAGAGGTGGAAACAGTGAGCAGCTGGAAATCACAAGCACACAACACAAATGAATAATTCCCGTACAACCCAATACAACAGCCACATGTCAGCTTAATGTTCATTGGAACACTCACATGTTTCGGCAGTCTCTCTCAATCGCCAAGTTGGACAGACTGAAGTTGAGACGTGTAGCACGTTGACCTTGCTACCCAGCTGATGACATGGCAGGCCACAAACATTGACAGTTTCAACAAAATACCATCTCATGACCACATTAATGAATCACCACCTCTAAAAGATTATAATCTGCATCTGCTTACCAGCTTCAGGTATACAAGGTCTGTTAGAAAACTATCTGACCTTTTTATTTTTTTAAAAAACCATATGGATTTGAATCACGTGTGATTGCATCAGCCAAGCTTGAACCTTCGTGCGCATGCGTGAGTTTTTTCACGCCTGTCGGTTGCATCATTCGCCTGTGAGCAGGCTTTGTGTGAGCAGTGGTCCACCCCCCCTCGTCGGATTTTTATTGCGAGTAAAATGTCTGAATGATTTGGAGCTTTGCTGCATCAAATTTTTCCAGAAACTGTGAGAGACCTCCAGGTGGACACCGTTCGGAAAATTCAGATGGCTTTCAGGGACGATTTTATGGGAATTACACAGATTAAGGAGTGTTACAGCCGGTTTAAAGACCACCCACAGCGGCTGAGAGTGCGGTGCACTCCGGGTAGTGATCGACAGGCTGAAACGACCAGATCATTTCCAAAGTGAATGCTTTGTTGATCCGGGTCGTCGTCTGACTACCACAGAAATGGCAGAAGATGTGGACATCAGCACTTTTTCGGCACATTCCACTGTTACAGGAGTTTTTGTCATAGAAAGAGGAGCGGAGGAATGCGCCACAGAGCCGCGAATGGCGCGTGACAAAAGCACCTCCGTGTTGGTCTCACAGGACGGCTTTCAGATGGCTTTCAGACGGCTTTTGGTGACTTTTCAGTCATGTGACTATCCGAGAAATTTTGGATGAGCTGGACATGCCAGAACATGTCCTGTGAGGCTTCGTCACGGCATTGCTTTGCGCCATGCGGCTTCGTCCCGATGCGCGAATTCCTCCGCTCCTCTTTCCATGACAAAAACTCCTGTAACAGTGGAATGTGCTGTTCATTTCCAAACTGAACGTCGAACGTTGATCCGGGACGTCGTCTGACTACCACAGAAATTGCAGAAGACGTGGACATCAGCACTTTTTCGGCACATTGAGACAGATGTGCGGAGGAATTCGCGCGTCGGGACGGAGCCGCATGGTGCAAAGCAATGCCGTGATGAAGCCTCACAGGACATGTTCTGGCATGTCCAGCTCATCCACAATTTCTCGGATAGTCACACGACTGAAAAGCCACCGAAAGCCATCTGAAAGCCGTCCTGTGAGACCAACACGGAGGTGCTTTTGTCACGCGCCATTCGCGGCTCTGTGGCGCATTCCTCCGCTCCTCTTTCCATGACAAAAACTCCTTTAACAGTGGAATGTGCCGAAAAAGTGCTGATGTCCACATTTTCTGCCATTTCTCTGGTAGTCAGACGACGTCTCGGATCAACAAAGCCTTCACTTTGGAAATGATCTGGTCGTTTAAGCCTGTCGATCACCACTCGGAGTGCACCGCGCTCTCAGCCGCTGTGGGTGGTCTTTAAACCGGCTGTAACACTCCTTAATCTGTGTAATCCCCATAAAATCGTCCCTGAAAGCCATCTGAATTTTCCGAATGGTGTCCACCTGGCTGTCTCTCACAGTTTCTGGAAAAAAATTTGATGCAGCAAAGCTCCAAATCGTTCAGACATTTTACTCGCAATAAAAATCCGACAAGGGGGGTGGACCACTGCTCACACAAAGCCTGCTCACAGGCGAATGACGCAACCGACAGGCGTGAAAAAACTCACACATGCGCACGAAGGTTCAAGCTTGGTTGATGCAATCACACGTGATTCAAATCCATATGGTTTTTGCAAAAAATAAAAAGGTCGGATAGTTTTCTAACAGACCTCGTATTTACATGGAAGCAAAACCTCCTTTTGTATGGTGATTTCCATCAAAATTTGTTTCCATGTTCCCTTTACGTATGTCACCATATAAAACCACTAACTTATTTATACTGTGTATATATACTCAACAAAAATATAAACGCAACACTTTTGGTTTTGCTCCCATTTTGTATGAGATGAACTCAAAGATCTAAAACTTTTTCCACATACACAATATCACCATTTCCCTCAAATATTGTTCACAAACCAGTCTAAATCTGTGATAGTGAGCACTTCTCCTTTGCTGAGATAATCCATCCCACCTCACAGGTGTGCCATATCAAGATGCTGATTAGACACCATGATTAGTGCACAGGTGTGCCTTAGACTGCCCACAATAAAAGGCCACTCTGAAAGGTGCAGTTTTGTTTTATTGGGGGGGGATACCAGTCAGTATCTGGTGTGACCACCATTTGCCTCATGCAGTGCAACACATCTCCTTCGCATCATCCATGAAGAGAACACCTCTCCAGCGTGCCAAACACCAGCGAATGTGAACATTTGCCCACTCAAGTCGGTTACGACGACGAACTGGAGTCAGGTCGAGACCCCGATGAGGACGCCGAGCATGCAGATGAGCTTCCCTGAGACAGCTTCTGACAGTTTGTGCAGAAATTCTTTGGTTATGCAAACCGATTGTTTCAGCAGCTGTCCGAGTTGTTGTGTGGGCCGCTGAAGAGGAGGTACTGCTGGCCCACCACCACCAGAGGGCGCCCTGCCTGGAGTGCGGGCTCCAGGCACCAGAGGGCGCTGCCGCGTTATGGGAGTAGCCTGGGTGACAGCTGTCACCCATCACCAGACACAGCTGTTCCACTCAGCACAGAGGTATATCAGGAGGACGGCGTCTCCACCTCAGTGCCGAGATATCGCCTAAGACTGAGGTAATATTCTCTGCATTTATATTCTGAACAACCAGCTAAACTTGTTAAACCTTTTCAGGACTGTTGACTACTGATAGCTTCATTGCTTGGATAAGTACTCACCTTCCTGCTGTACTTTCACAAGGGGTGGAGGCGGCTTCTCCCCTCTCCGTTACTGGGTGCGGTCGCATCCACACCTGTGTGTTGTTGCTCTCTCCCGCCAGCAGTACCGGATCCGACGAGCGGAGGCAGTGGCCACCTGGGAATTCGGGACTTGGCGGTTCCAGTATTTCCAGGGTTCGGTGGCAGAGGAGATCTGGGTGGTTCCGGTTCGACTGAGACGGACGTCTCCTACCTTCGAGCCTGCCCACACGACACCAGCGGATTCGACCCCAAATTGTGATTGTTGTATTTATTGTGCTCGTTTCACAATAGTAAACCTTGTTATTTACCTTCTCCATTGTCCGTTCATTGCGCCCCCTGTTGTGGGTCCGTGTTCCTACACTTTCACAACACGAGTGGCTGGTCTCAGACGATCTTGGAGGTGAACATGCTGGATGTGGAGGTCCTGGGCTGGTGTGGTTACACGTGGTCTGCGGTTGTGAGGCTGGTTGGATGTACTGCCAAATTCTCTGAAACGCCTTTGGAGATGGCTTATGGTAGAGAAATGAACATTCAATACACGAGCAACAGCTCTGGTTGACATTCCTGCTGTCAGTATGCCAACTGCACGCTCCCTCAAATCTTGCGACATCTGTGGCATTGTGCTGTGTGATAAAACTGCACCTTTCAGAGTGGCCTTTTATTGTGGGCAGTCTAAGGCACACCTGTGCACTAATCATGGTGTCTAATCAGCATCTTGATATGGCACACCTGTGAGGTGGGATGGATTATCTCAGCAAAGGAGAAGTGCTCACTATCACAGATTTAGACTGGTTTGTGAACAATATTTGAGGGAAATGGTGATATTGTGTATGTGGAAAAAGTTTTAGATCTTTGAGTTCATCTCATACAAAATGGGAGCAAAACCAAAAGTGTTGCGTTTATATTTTTGTTGAGTGTATATATATATATATATATATATATATATATATATATATATATATCCACCATCTGAATTTTTTCCAAGATGCATTTTTGGACCAATGCGACTTATATTCCGGTGCAACTTGGATGGAAAATATGGTGTGTGACACACACACACACACACACAAGTTGGTACGTGTGCATGTGATGTTTAAAGTCACAATGAAAATAGTGAAAATAAATCTACAACATTACAAATTAAACTAGGACTGCAGGCCCTCGTTCCGCGCAACCGCCTACCCAGGCCAGTGGGTGCCCTTGTGAGCACATGTGGGTATGTGCATGCAGGGGCAACCACTCATCATATAGTTAAAATTTTAAACAAATCACACAGTGCATCAAGGAGTTATGACATGTTGATTGTTCATCCACTAGGGGGCGCTCAGTGTACAAACAGAGGGGCCGGGTGTGTTCAGGGGTCAACCGTCATCATACATGTGAAGTTTCAAGTCAGTCAGGCAAAGCATGAAGGAGTTATCATGACTTGATGTTCCATGGCAAAGGGTCAAAATGGCGGCACCATAGCGGCCACACCCTTCAACATAGAGAAAACGTGTAGCAATTTTCATCTCCCTAGTACAAAAAAACCTTTTTGAAAGGTTTTTGAAAGTTTCAAGGGGGCGCTGTTGAGCCATTTTGCCCCGCCCACGGGCAACGCCCCTATGAATTGTAAGAGGTTGTCATGCTTGACCTGTGTATCAATTTTCATGATGATATGACAAAATTAAAGCCGTCAAAAGGAAGAACGTAATTTCATGGCGAAAGGGTTGATATTCGGTACGCCACCACACAGAAGCAGTTACTCGTAAGTTCATGGCGATCATCGCTTATGTTCAGCAAGTTGTTCAGCATGTTTTAGAAGTGGAAGGAAGTTGATGGTGTTAAGTATGTGACATCAGGACCTGTTTAAGTATAATGTTCCATGGCGAAGGGTCAAAATGGTGGCGCCATACCGGCCCACACCCTTCGACATAAAGAAAAGCTTTCGATAACTTTTGGTCAGTATCGTCTGTGGGTGATGTGGAAGAAATTTGAAGTGCATTGGACAAAATCCCTAGCAGGAGTTCGTTCAAATACAACATGTGTAAATCACGCCAAAATGAGAAGAAGATTCAAAATGGCCGACTTCCTGTATAGAGTAGACCCATGGTGCAAGAGACTTTTTTGTACGTCTATGCAAGTCACACATGTGTACCAATTTTCATCTCCCTACTCCAAAAAAACCCCTATGGGGAGGGGTTTTTGAAAGTTTCAAGGGGGCGCTATTGAGGCATTTTGCCCCGCCCATGGGTGACGCCCCTATGAATTGTAAGAGGTTGTCGTGCTCGACCTGTGTATCAATTTTCATGATGATGTGACAAAATTAAAGCCGTCAAAAGGAAGAACGTAATTTCATGGCGAATGGGCAATATTCGGCACGCTGCCTGGAAATGGGGTGCTCCAAAAAGCTCGCCAAAGTTTGACGACCCCTAGCAGCCACGCCTTTTGACTTAATCGGATGAAATCCCTAGGATGAGTTCGTTCAAATGTAAGTAGTGGAAATGGCCAAAAATGGCAAAAATTTACTCAAAATCGAAACTTAAAATCAAAATGGCCGACTTCCTGTCGATATTTCACCATGACAGTAAGAGACTTTTTCGTGCGTCATGGCATGGTAAATATGTGTACCGAATTTCGTGAGGCTACGATGAAAAAAGCCCAGTGAGGAGGGGTTTTTGAAAATTTCTAGGGGGCGCTATTTCGCGATTTTTTCTGCGACCATGTGCGATGCCCCCAAAATATCGAATTTTGGATCCGGCCGGACAACTTTGGAAAGTTTGGTGAGTTTTTGAGCATGGGAAGAGGCCGAAATTTCGATTTCAAAAGTGAGAATAATAATAATAATAACTAGGACTGCAATCAGTCATATACGGGCCCTCATTCCGCGCGACCGCCTACCCAGGCCAGTGGGTGCCCTTGTGACCACATGTGGGCATGTGCATGCAGGGGTAACCACTCATCACACAGTTAAAATTTTAAATCACACAATGCATCAAGGAGTTATGACATGTTGATTGGTCATCCACTAGGGGGCGCTCAGTGTACAAACAGAGGAGCTGGGTGTGTTCAGGGGCCAACCGTCATCATACATGTGAAGTTTCAAGTGAATCAGGCAAAGCATGAAGGAGTTATCATGACTTGATGTTCTATGGCAAAGGGTCAAAATGGCGCCACCATAGCGGCCACACCCTTCAACATAGAGAAAAGCTTTCGATAACTTTTGTTCATTATCATCTTTGGATGCTGTCAAAGAAATTTGAAGTGCATTGGACAAAATCCCTAGGAGGAGTTCGTTCAAATACAACATGTGGAAATCATGCCAAAATGAGAAGAAAATTCAAAATGGCTGACTTCCTGTTTGGAGTAGACTCATGGTGCAAGAGACGTTTTTGTACGTCTATGAAAGTCACATGTGTACCAATTTTCATCTCCCTACTCCAAAAAAAACCCTATCTGGAGGGGTTTTTGAAAGTTTCAAGGGGGCGCTATTGAGGCATTTTGCCCCTCCCATGGGCGACGCCCCTATGAATTGTAAGAGGTTGTCATGCTCGACCTGTGTATCAATTTTCATGATGATGTGACAAAATTAAAGCCATCAAAATGAAGAACGTAATTTCATGGCGAATGGGCAATATTCGGCACGCTGCCACACGGACGCTGTTACTCGTAACTTCACGCCGTTCATCGCCTACGTTCACCAATTTCTTCTGCATGTTTTAGAAGTGGAATGAAGATGATTGTGTTAAGTATGTGACATCAGGACCTCTTAAAGTAAAAATAGGACATTTCCCACCACCACCAGGGGGCACTATGGCGCAGGTGGGAACTTAAGATATGTAGACGTTCAGGGCAGAGCCCTCATCATGTCCAGCAAGTTTGAAGGATCTACGATGATGTATGTGGGCGTGACAGCCGTTCGAAGTGAAATGGCGTGCTCCGAACAGCTCACCAAAGTTTGATGACCCCTAGCAGCCACGCCTTTTGACTTAATTAGAATCTTTTGATAACTTTTGATCACCATTGTGTTGTGATGATTTTGACCAAATTTGAAGACGATCGGATAAAATCCCTAGGACGGGTTCGTTCAAATGTAAGTAGTGGAAATGGCCAAAAATAGCAAAAATTTGTTCAAAATCGAAACTTAAAATCAAAATGGCTGACTTCCTGTCGATATTTCACCATGACAGTAAGAGACTTTTTCGTGCGTCCTGACATGGTAAATATGTGTACTGAATTTCGTGAGGCTATGATGAAAAAAGCCCAATGCGGAGGGGTTTTTGAAAATTTCTAGGGGGCGCTATTTCGCGATTTTTCTGCGACCATGTGCGATGTCCCGAAAATATCTAATTTCGGATCCGGCCGGACGACTTTGGAAAGTTTGGTGAGTTTTTGAGCATGGGAAGAGGCCGAAATTTCGATTTCAAGAGTGAGAATAATAATAATAATAAATAATAATAAATAGCACGATTACAATAAGGTCCTCGTAGGACGTTGCCTACTCGGGCCCTAATAAAAATATTAAAGCCAGAACTATAATTTGATCACTTTCCATGATTTTTACAGTCAGTTTTCTTTAGATAAGTCATGGGATGGACACATGAACATTTTCTTCAACCTATTTTCCATCATTCATTCAGCAACAGAAACGTTATGGTACTGTATAAGCAGACTAGTGAGGGAAGCCACCAAGACAGAATATCTAGCGTATGTGCTGTATCTTGTGTACGAGAGCTCGGTGGATCTCTCAAACAGAATACCTCAGTTGTGTAAAATGTGTGACACGCTCACAGTGACACGCAGACTGCAGCTGACTGCAGAGTCTAAAATAAAACGCTCGGGTCTATTTCAGTGGCAGCGGCTCCAGTAATAGTTCTGGCACTGAAGATGAGGGCTGGACACGAGTTCTAATTGCAGCTCTGTCCAAGTCAGTGCTGACTTTGTGTTTGTAGCAACACACACACACACAGAGCGGGTGAGTTGTTGGCAGGTTTGCCTGGATCAGGTTTCTGCCGTCTGGTACTGGATTGAATTTGACTGAAGTGCACTTACACAGAGAACGTGTAAACACATCACCACCACTACACCAAAGAGCTTTGACTCCGGCTTATATTTTACTGTGGAAGGCAAAAGTAAGGGTTTTTTTTGGTGGGGGGAGGGGGGGGGGTATGTAGCAGTCTGTCTGTCTGTCTGTCCATGAGACTCGTAAGCACAACTCCTAAAGCAGTTTCTGAATTTCAAGTCAAGCTGTGGAGTTTTACATGGAAAATAAAAAACCTCTAACAACAAAAACTGCAGAGAAACATGAGACCTGAGAAATCTTCATACACATAAGAATCACAAATAACTTGAAAACATAGACAGTAAATACACTGGAAGCTCAAAAAGAGTGACTCTGGGTGTTGGCAGCACTTATTCTGCTACGTCCTGGAGCTTAGGGAAGGCCACCCCCATCTTTGAGTTACTGAACAAACTAAATCTAACGGGCTAACCTTAGTTCCAGTGCTTTACTAAATCATATTTTTGTGAACCGGGTCGGGGTTATCATAACGGTTCACTCGGGTGTGGTCATTAAAAATTATGCCCGCCGTAGTGAGGGTCGTATCCCACTGACACACAACTGTTGGAGAGGAGGTGAGACACAATCATGCATGCGAAAAAATAACTTTTTCACAGGGAATCTCACTGAATTGGTCCACCTGACATGGCCGACTCCCTGCTGAATGCTGCATGGAGTGGTGGCAAAAATACGGCCATAAATCTTGAGTAGTGCGCACACTTACTGTGCAAGAGACACTGATATGGCGTGCGGCACAAACGCAGAAGTCAAACAACACTGGTGCAGCCTTTGCAGATGCAGGGATTTACGCATGAATGCCACATGGCAGTCTCACAGGCTTTGAGCATCACTGGCTTGGCTGAAAATGATGATACATTTGCGCACACAGTGCTCAAGATGGATGTGGACTATTACATTGTTATTATGTGAACAAGGCTGTGAAAATTCTCCCAACTTCAGACAGAAAAAGCACTGACAATAATAATAAAATAAAGTAAAATAAATAATAATTAAAAACGCAAGAAACATGTGGAAAGCCTCTCAGTCATGCAGAATGATGTCAGAATGCTGTCCAGCATGCACATTGGGCATGCGCTGACCAGGGACATTAAAGTTAAATCCACTTATGTCCTCAGAAAAATAAATAAATAAATAATAACAAACCCTTTTCCCTCCACAGAGAAGAAAAAAAACATCGGGAAGAAAGCTGTGAGTACAACACTCACCCAGTTATAGAAAGCATTTGCAGAATTATATATATTATATTATTACATCCGCCAAGGACATAATAATATAATCGCTGTTTATTTATTTATTTGTCTGACTGTCGGTTACAAAGATTATGTCAAAACTACTACACAGATTTTGATAAAAATTCTCACCACAGATACATATTAGGCCACGAAAGACTCCATTAAATTTTGGAGGTGATCCAGATCCGGATTCTGGATCAAGTTTCATTTTATATAGGCTTTGAAGGATAACTGTTAGAAGGATTACTTCAAAACTATTTCACAGATTCTCACCAAATTTGCACCACAGATAGATATTAGACCATGGAAGGCTCCACTGAATTTTGGAGGTGATCCAGATCGGGATTCTGGATCAAGATTTCACTTTATATAGGCTGTGAAGGATTATGTCAAAACAACTTCATGGATTCTTAGCAGATTTGCATCAGAGATGGGTATTAGGCCATGGAAGACTCCACTGAATTTTGAAGGTGATCCGTTTCTGGATTGGCAGACGTCAGAAATCTTGGATTGCTCTTGTATTATATATAATGTCTAGTAGACCATGCGATCAAAGAGGTCCAGGCTGCCGCTATCCCACTCATGCGTGGGGCCCCCCCCTCCCTCAGTGATGAAATATATATATATCACGTACAGATGGCGTGCGATGTCCTCCCTCAGAGTGATGTCCTCGTTGGCTGAATCCACCTCTGTGCTTGTGGAGTGACCATGCCTGCACGCTTCTCACGGTCACCAACGGCATGCAAATTGTTTGTTGTGGTCCTAATTAAGGAATTTAAAAAAAAAAAGATAATCCCAGCTGCCATGGACAGGTGTGTCCAGCCTGCTGACCACATGTACATGCGGTCAGCAGGTGAGCAGCGTCAGTTGGACTTCTAGAAACAACGTCTCTTTCCAATCATCACTATTTTGCCGTGCTACCATGGCAGCTCATGTGTGACTCTGATGAATAATGTCAGATCCTCATTTTTGTTTTCAGTCACTCACTATGTAACGTCATGAGTCGTCAGCTCCTCCCACCGTTCCCTCAGGATTCTCACACATTATGAGTCTTGGTGACTACAATCAGCGGGCTTCACAACACCTGCGATGGCTTTCTGAGTTCTTGGCGAAGGGTTTTGTCACCTCACCAACATCGAACTGTTCAAAATTCAGCTGACACGTGAGCGACACCTAGCAATTCATGTGAGGAGTTGGCACCACTCCACGCCAATCTCGCCATTTCCCTCGCAAATGCCGGTCACAAGCAGTCACAGCCCAGTGGGATAAGACCTTAACTATAGAGTTTTGGGGTTAGAGTTAGTGTGGAGTAGAGCTAATGCTAGCTAAGCTACTGATACCTGCTAACACTTCTAATGGTGCTAACATAACAAATAAATAACTTGAAAATTTTACTCAACGTAAATACTGGAGCACAGACATCTTAGAGGATCTGACTGGACAATTAACCGCACAAGCCATATTATCTACAACTATAAGCATCAGGTTAGTCTTCGTGTGCCACAGCAGCCTGTACTCAGGTTTTTTGAAATGGAACAGTGTGTCCACTTAGTGGACATTTACCATTAATGCAGTTAAATAGAATTTTGCAAGAACTCTAGTTATACATTCATAATAAAATACTCATACCGGACAGAAACGCTTGGTCCACAGTCACTGTTAGTGGTCTCTGTGACTTGAGTCTGCTCATGACATACCAGCTGTCTCTCAGTGGCCACACCTCTTATTATGCATAACTTCATGGTTTAAAACATCTTAAACTAGTGAGTTCTAAGAAATTCATCCCCTGGACAGTTGTCATGGACGAGAAAACTACGTATCGAGACCAAAACAGTTTTTCTTTGTTTGTTTGTTTGTTTTTCTACCAGGCTGTCAACATGTTTGTTTTCAAGCGGGCACGTAACGTAACTGGTGCTCATGGTGCTCCTGTAAGCTAAAAAAAAAAAAAAAAAACAGACAAACAAACATCTAAACAATAAAACAAAACAATAAAATTACAGCGGAACACAGATAGAAGCATAATTTATTTTTAGCACCATGTGCACCAGTTCTCCGCATGCCTATTTATTTTTGCTCTAAAGTTGGACATTTTAACATGAGCTTCTATGGGAACCTGCCCCATTTTAGAGCCACCCTCAAGCAGCCTTTCCGGGAACTCGCACTTTTTCCCTCTTCAGGGTGGTTTCATTTGTAATGGCTGGAGGTTAGGACTCCAGTTTATAACCATGTGGTGCTAACATGCAGCATTATAGGTAAACTTGCTCGTTTCAGATCAGCTGATTTCCCTTCCTGCCGTACGGCCAGCCCTTTATTCTGACTTTACCTCAGTACAGTTTCAGTGATCCAGGCAGAGGTCACATGACCCCAGTTTATCTGTTTGGGGTTTGATGTGGTTGGTCCTCCGGTCTTGGAATCCTCTAAAGGTTTGTTCCTGTCCTCTTTGTTTTTGGTATCAGGTGATCAATGTGGACGGCAGCAACAGACAGACTCTGCTGGAGGACAAACTGCCTCACATCTTTGGTTTCACTCTGCTCGGTGATTACATCTACTGGACTGACTGGCAGAGACGCAGCATCGAGCGAGTCCACAAGACGACGGCCATACGAGAGATCATCATCGATCAACTACCGGACTTAATGGGACTGAAGGCCACGAAAGTGACGGAGACGTACGGTGAGGACGGCGGCACACAGCCACATCAAATCTGCTTTTCTCATCACAGTCATTTCTGTGATTAGAAAATCTTTCTCTGACGTGTCCCTGAGACATGGAGCTCGAGTTAGGTCCACATATATTTGACATTTTGTCAGCTTAGCTAACTCTTTGGAAAAGAGTCCTGCATGATGTCACTCGAGGATCACTTGCCACCTAACGGATGGTGATGATGAACCTTCCGATGAGTAGAAGTATACTGAAGTCAGACTTTTCCCTTGGTTTTGTCCAGGTACAAATGGCTGCGCGGTGGATAACGGCGGGTGCAGCCACCTGTGTTTCTGGTGTCTGCGGGCTGTCAGATGTGCCTGTCCAATGGGGATGGAGCTTTTATCAGACATGAAGACCTGTGTGGTTCCTGAGGCCTTCCTGCTCTTCACCAACAGGTACCTGGGTCATACACATTATTACTGGGTACTTCACATCTTCATCCACTTCAGCTGCTGCTGGCTCTTCTCTCTGTGAGCTCTGAGCTGCTCTCACCATTAGTCTTCATATACACGTGTCGTGCTCTCCGCGGCACATATGTGTCCACAGTCTGTTCTCAGCCAAACAAGACTTAATAATCCAGACTGCGGTGTGCGCTCCAGTAAGGCTAAGACTAAAACCTACAGAAACCCACTGCTGCTACACTTCATAACTTAAGGTGTAACGGCTAGACAGAAGACCCCAAAGCAGAGAACAACAACGCAACTTAGATAAAAGCAGGGGTTTTTTTTGTCCTATAGAGATAAATGGCACAGGAAAAACAGCAGGCACAGGCTTGGTTGTAAGACAGGCACATTCTAAAATATGAACCGCTGTCTCAACAAGAAAAAGTGATGGAATAAGTTGCATAGATGTTTTTTTAAGTTATTTCAACGTAACTACAGTTATTTTAACTTAACTAGAGAAGTCTTGTGGCATTAACTCAGTTGAAAGTTGAAACAACTAAGTTGAAATAATTTTAAAAAATCTATGCAAATTGTTTAATCAATTTTTCTTGCTGAGACAGCAGTTCCTTTTTTAGAGTACAGATATCAGTCACACAGTGATCAGCCCAGCAGGCAACAGTATTTCAAAGGGAGCAGCAGTATTTATTAAAAATACAAGTAGTAGGTCAGTGCACAGAGATTAGTCATAATCTCAGGCAAAACATCGGGAACTCTGAACGACAAAGGTCTGGAACAGACAAAAACACTGAGAGGGGGGAAAAACCCCCCCACTGGGAATATAATGTGAGAGAGTTGGGCGATAATGAAACAATCTGGTGACGAGGGAACAATCTAACGGCAGTTATAAAGGCAAGCTAACAGTCAAATGCAGAAGGACAGGGACACGTGAAACTGAATGGTCAGAAATGGGAAGTTGAGCTTCATTGAAGAAATGTGGAAGAAACTTCAAAGTAAAAGCACCAGAGATGAGTAAATGCAAGACTACGAGGTCTGTTAGAAAACTATCCGACCTTTTTATTTTTTTAAAAGACTATATGGATTTGAATCATGTGCGCTTGCATCAGCCAAGCTTGAACCTTTGTGCGCATGCGTGAGTTTTTTCACGCCTGTCGGTTGCGTCATTCGCCTGTGGACAGGCTTTGAGTGAGCACTGGTCCACCCCCCTCGTCTGATTTTCATTGTCAGTGAAATGTCTGAGCGATTGGAGCAGCGCTGAATCAAATTTTTCCAGAAACTGAGCGACAGCCAGGTGGAAACCATTCGGAAGATTCGGACGGCTTTCGGTGAGGATACTCTGGGCGTCACACAGATTGAGCGTTACAACCGGATTAAAGACGGCCCACAGCGGCGGAGGGTGCGCCGCGCTCTGAGCGGCCATCGACAGGCTGAAACGACCAGATCATTTCCAAAGTGAAGGCCGTCCCGGATCAACACAGCTGACTACCAGAGAAGCTGACTACCAGAGAAATTGCAGAAGAGTTGGACATCAGCACTTTTGCTGCACATTCCACTGTTACAGGAGATTTTGTAATAAAAGACGTGCGGAGGAATTCGCGCGTCGAGACGGAGCCGCAATGGCGCGCAACAAAAAGCACGTTACAGAAACAAAGCTGGACGACGGTTAAACAATGTTTCCAAAAGTCAACTAAGTCCAGATTTCTTGTTTCGTTTTAGCTTCGGTGTTCTTTGTTAGTTCAGTGTGACCGGGGCTTAAAGAGTCACAGCACTTCATTCATTCACGGCAGCGTTTGCCACAGCCAGTCAACTCATCAGCATTCTGTGCACAATGGAAAATGGTCCACCAATAAAAAATAAATAAAATAAAATAATGTTAAATTACTCTGTTTCTGACCCACACCACACTATGCAGTACCGACCCGAACCAATCGGTGGAAACTGGGCTTTCGGGATACGCTGGTTAATCGTTAAAGTGTGACAGCTGCATTAATTTATTAGACGTATGCCCATGTATGCCAGCGTTTTTAATATGGCCGGCATGCCCAGGCCAAAATGGCCAAGATGTGACAGGGCCTTTAGAAAAAAAACATAAAAAACAACTGCTGTTTTCACAGCCACCAGCACCCAGTTCCTCTCTGTGCAGAGTTAATGTGTTCTCCCCGTGTCTACGTTGGTTTTCCTCCAATCACCAAATCAGACACATCAGGGTCTTTCTCCTCATACAAGTGGAGTTGCATCATGAAGGGCATGTAGCATAAAACATCAGCATATGGATCCATGTTGGATCAGCTGTGGTGACCTCGAGCAAGATGAACTGAAAGCAAAAAAAAAAGAAAGCATCCGCCTGAGTTTAAGGGAGACATGGTAAAAAAAAAAAAAATCCAAACCCACAGCTGGCTGAAGAAATCCAGAAAGTTTTTAAGGTTTGGACAAACGTCATGAAGTCCAGCTATAAGGTCTAGATTTTTTCCAACACAGTGATCCCAGTCAGTCAAGGACTAAACACAAACTTCAGCCTGGGTTTTAGAAAGAAGTGGTTCTGGGTGTTTTTGATACCCTGAGTGTGTGTATCTGTGTCAGAGAAAGCTGGATCCCTGATTAGTGGAAAAGGTCATTATGCGGTCCTCCGTCAATAAAAACTGTTTGTTTGTGGTGTGATTTTTTTTTTCTTTTTTCCCCAACAGGGACAACATCAGAAGCATCTCGTTAGGAACCACCAGTAACGACGTGGCCATTCCACTGACGGGTGTCAAAGAGGTGTCAGCTCTCGACTTTGACGTCTCTGAAAGGAGGATTTACTGGACGGATGTCCAGGTTAAGGTATGCATCATCAGCTAACTCAGTAATCAGTTAAAAACAAAATGACATAATTTACATACATAATTACATAGTTTTAGAATTTCTTGCAAAGTTTTGTCTGTGTGTTTGTTCTTTGCTGGAGAAACCATGTTTGCAGTAAATTTGGACTGAGACGACTTTGACTTTTGATCTCAGAGGATTAGCAGAGCGTACATGAACGGCAGCTCGGTTGAACAAGTCATCGAGTTTGGACTGGACTACCCAGAAGGTATGGCAGTGGACTGGATGGGCCGAAACATCTACTGGGCTGATACAGGAACAACCGGATTGAGGTGGCTCGGCTGGATGGACAGTATCGTCAGGTTCTGGTCTGTAAGGATCTGGACAACCCACGCTCACTGGACAACCCTCGATCCCTCGCGTTGGACCCCGCGAGTGGGTGAGTCTGGAAGATGAATGATCTCATAAACTTCCTGTGCGCGGTGTGTTCACTGCCAGCGTGGACAAATGGGTTCATTCTTCACACATTTAATTCATTTTAAAATTTTGAAGGATGTTTTAAACTGATTAATACCAGATATTTGTTATAAAAACCCTTTAAACCACCAATACTCAATGTCTTCAACCTGAATAATCAGTTTGTAATTGGTACTGACTGGTTCTACACTGAACGTATTAATTAGCTCCAAATCTAAAACCAGTTGAAAAGGAATTCAGATTATTATAAGTGGGAAACTAAGGTAGAACATTAAAAAATTAAGACATTTTGTGACTTTTTGTAGACTTTTTAAAATAATGAATTAATCAGAAAATAACAGATTTTATCATTTAAAAAGAATACAGATGATAAAACATCACAGGCAAAAGTAGTTTATATTGTATTTTCCCAAGTATAAGTAGTAGGTTATTTATTTATTTATTTTTTTTACTAGTTTGAGAGGTCCTGTGACTTGTACCCTGGTGTGACATACATACGGAAAAATCATGTTTGTCATTAATAGTAATCATAATATTGTCTTTTATACAGACACTAAAAATAAAGTCCAGTAATAAAATAATAAACACCAATAATTAAAGTGCATTACAACAATGCACAAAAATCCCAAACTGATTAAAAACATGGACTCATGTTGTATTGTAGTGTTTCCAAATGCGAGTGCCAGCAATCCATGTTCATCTGCATCAAATAGCATCTGGTATGTTGTCTAGCATGTGCACGTTTTATTTGCAAGCTTGCTTATTTTTCTAATTTAAAAGTCCTTAAGGGCCCTGTCCCACTGGCGTTTAGGAGGATTTGCATATGGATTGCGCACAAATTGGCTCATATTCGCTTAACATCCGCAATATGCGTGAAACATGCTTGTATGAGTCGGCTGACACCCGCACACATCCGCAATTATCTGCAGAGGCACGTTTTTTCCGTTACCAGGATTTTTGAGCTGCACAAAATTTTGGCTGCGGATGACATCCGCCTTACATACTCCATACATATTCAATACATACTCAATCTATGCTCTGTATATTCACCGTCATCTTTTGAGATCCGCAACTGACAGGGATTTGCGGCTTGGCAGCGGACTGGGACAGTGTGTAAATGGATATTTTGCGTGCCGATCATGTCCACATCACAAACTAAAATAAGTTGTAGCGACTGCATACAGATTGGCCACAAATAAAGCGTTTTTATTACGTCTGCTTTGCATCTGATTTGCGGTGGATGCAAATCAGATGCGCTGTGTTTCACAGCTGGATGCCATTCTTTGTTCTACCGGCTGCCTCCCACTCTGCGCTGCATGCTGTATATATAAAATAATTATTTTGTGGCGGATTAATCATTTTATTCTGCAAATTGGCTGTTGAAAACGGCAGTAATCACCTCCTGAATCACAGAGGAAGCAGCAGCTGGGCGGCTCCAGCTGCAGAAAGCATTTTGAGCCATCTAAAAAGGTAATTATTTGACTTGTTTACATTGTCACGGCTTGATTAAACAGTTGCGTGTTTTTTTCCTTGTTGTCTGCAGCTGTTACAGTATTTATTCCTATGTTTATAACAGATTTAACTTCTTGTTATAATCGTTCAGACGAGCTGCGCTCTGGTGCGATCCGCTGACGTCACCACTCGCCCTGTTCACTGCTTCTTTACTCCAATGAACGTGTCCAAGTCCAGCAAATGCTCCAGAGGCTGTATTGTTGGTGTGAATAGTGATGCAGACAGCCTGAGTGCGCTTCTTTTATGACCGCAATGCAGATGCCGTGCACACGCAACACGTGCGCGATGCATTCATAATACACCCATAAAGGATCTGCAATGGTGACACCGAACAAAACTGGAACAGGCCAAAATAATTTAGTTCAGTAATAATTAGGGATGTGTATTAATAAGATTTTATCGACATCAATGCCATTATCGATTCCACATATTGATACGATTCCTTATCAGTTCCATTATCAATACCTCCTGTGAATTTTCTGTGTACTAAAAGACTTTGGAGGGAACCAGAAACATATCATTTTTTTCCATTTGTTTAAAAAAAAAAAAAGACATTTGTAAAACCGAAAAGTCTGTTAAGTTCTGATTCAGGTCGACAACTGTGTGATTTAACTGGGGTCAAATGCATAGAACACTGCCATCTACTGGCGCCTGGTTATATCACACAGTTGTCGAATCACAACTTACCCATAATCCCTTTGGGCATCTCTGTGTGTTCAAATCTTCGGAATTAGTGCATTATTTTAAAATTAACAGATATGTGTTATATTTTCACTTTGTACACTTTAAGAGTTTACATTAATGTAGTTATTCTATCCGGATTAATTTGATTTATAAATCAAAACCATAAGTCAAACCTGCTTTCCTTTTCAAGACGTCTGCTTCATGGCTGAACCTCTTTATGCTGTCAAGGTAAACGATGCTTCCCTACAGCAGTGGGCGGGGCGCACAAAGACACAAGCGTTGACTCATTGGCTGTGTTTGGATTTGTGATCGCCTTTGGTTCTATGAGAAGCGTTGGCAGTGTTTAAACTCAAATTGGCTTGTTAGTAGCTGATAGTGTACTGGAGACAATACTGAAAGCTATCAGTTAGCGGTTAGCTGTAGCTTCCAAATATTTCGGTGGTTTAGCGTTAGAAAAGATAACTTTTCAATTAGCTGATTAGTGGTTATCAAAGCTAACTTTTTGGTTAGCTGTGCCCACCACTGGGTTAAAGCGAATTACTAGAGGGGCCTAAACAATCTCAACCTGTTCTCAAACTTTAAACTTTAAGTGGGTAAGAGCCCAGCTCGCTGGTGTGGAGTGGGCCACTTTTGGTAAGCAAAACTGGCGCTGCGGGATGAACCCAACGGAGTAGTGACATCATAAAGACTCATCACATTGTTGGCATGCAGCAGCACGAGCCAGAGGAGCTCCTCTTTTTTCCCAGCAGCCTCCAGGGCACGATGCTTTAAAATCTGAGTAACGTGGTGAGCGCTGCTCGTCTGCCGCCAAAAACACCCTCAGGCACGCGAATGCCTTGTGTGCAGCGCATATCAAGGCCGTCATTTTACTATCACAGTGATGATGAAGGTGTTTGTGCAGCACAAAACGATCCAGAGTGATTTCTGCTCTTCTGCTTCCATATAAATAAAGTTTGTCATATTTTAATTCTGATTTTCATGTGGAAACTGCTTTGGTTTAGTTTTCACACTGATGTTCCTTTGAATCGACTCTTGTTTCTGCATGAACCTGTCTGGATCCAGTTCCTGTCTTCAGACCACTGCTTTGTGCCTCCACAGCTACATGTACTGGACGGAGTGGGGGGGGTCGACCTCGCATAGCCCGAGCCTACATGGACGGCGCAGCACCATGGTAACCCTGGTGGACAAAGTGGGTCGAGCCAACGGACTCACCATCGACTATGTGGACCATCGCTTGTACTGGACTGACCTGGACACGTGCATGATTGAAAGCACCAACATGCAAGGTTTGGACCGGGGGTGCAGCTACATGTAAGAACTGCCCACTGCTGCATGTGTTAAAGTTGTTGGGTTTTAAAAAAAAAACCTGTGGGAGTTTCACCTGAATGTAACCTTCTGACCCCAGAACCCTCAGTCATTGGTTTTGGATGTAATGGCTGTGACAGTGATTGTTACACGCGGTAACTGCTGTGGTGTTGTGATGTGTTTCCAGGCCTTCAGAGGGAGATTATTCTGGATGACCTCCCCCACCCCTTCGGGCTGACCCAGTACCGCGATTTTCATCTACTGGACAGATTTTAAACCTGCGGAGCATCGAGCGAGCAGATAAACGCAGCGGACTGAACCGCACCGTGGTACTGCAGGTACCTTACTGCTTACATGACAAACATGCTGCACTGACAGCAGCTCCTTAGGGCCCGGTCCCACTGGGGAGAGGATTGATTGCGCATGAATTGAGTACACAAATTACGGGTGTTCGTTGTCGTCCGCAACAAAAATGGCCAAAAATGACAAATGTCCAGTATGAATTACGGATATATTAATAATATATAGCGAATATATGATGAACAATCACGGTTGTATAACGCATGTAGTGAGGAAGCGGAGCAGACGCATTGCGATTATCAGGGCAGTATTACGGGTGTATTATGAATGCATCGCGCACGTGTTGCGCGTGCACGGCATCTGCATTGCGGTCATAAAAGAAGTGCACGCGCTCCTTTCGGCATCACTATTCACACCAACAATACAGCATCTGGAGCATTTGCTGGACTTGGACACGTTCATTGGAGTAAAGAAGCAGTGAACAGGGCCAGTGGTGACGTCAGCGGATCGCACCAGAGCGCAGCTCGTCTGAACGATTATAACAAGAAGGTAAATCTGTTATAAACATAGGAATAAATACTGTGACAGCTGCAGACAAGAAGTAAAAAACACGCAACTGTTTTATCTGTTTTATCAAGCCGTGACAATGTAACAAGTCAAAATAATTACCTTTTAAGACATCTCAAAATGCTTTCTGCAGCTTGTTAGCGTTCACGCGGTGAACGGCCCAGCTGCAGCTCCCTCTGTGATTCAGGAGGTGATTAGAGCCGTTTTCAACAGCCAATTTGCAGAATAAAATGATTAATCCACCACGAAATAATTATTTTATATAGGCAGCATCCAGCGCAGAGTGCGTGGCAGCCGGTAGAACAAAGAATGGCGTCCAGCCGTGAACACAGTGCATCTGATTTGCATCCACCACAAATCAGATGCAAAGCAGACGTAATAAAACGCTTTATTCGTGGCCAATCTGTATGCAGTCGCTACAAACTTCTTTTAGTTTGTGATGTGGACATGATGGGCATGCAAAATATCCATTTTACACACTGTCCCAGTCCGCTGCCAAGCCGCAAATCCCTGTCAGTTGCAGATATCAGCGGATAACGGCAGATATACAGCGCATAGATGAGTATGTATTGAGTATGTAAGGCGGATGTCATCCGCAGCCAAACTTTTGTGCAGCTCAAAAATCCTGGCAACGGAAAAAACGTGCCTCTGCGGATAATTGCAGACGTGTGCGGGTGTCGGCCGACTCATACAAGCATGTTTCACGCATATTGCGGATGGTAAGCGAATATGAGCCAATTTGTGCACAATCCATATGCAAATCCTCCTAAAGACAAGGCCCTTAATCTCAAAGCAAAAATAAAAGCTTTTAACACCATCAAATAGTAACATTGTCCTCACCTGCTCTATTGTAAGACAAATATAAATCAGGGGATTGATCCAAGAATGTTTCCAATCACTGAATGTCAATCACAACTCCAACGAAGGACTTCTGTGTCTGTGATTGGAGAGACTGAATGTGACAACTTTAGACTCGGACTGAAGAGCGTGCACGGTCAGACTCGGACTGAAGAGAGTGCACGGTCAGACTCGGACTGAGGAGAGTGCACGGTCAGACTCGGACTGAAGAGAGTGCACTGTCAGACTCGGACTGAGGAGCGTGCACGGTCAGACTCGGACTGAGGGAGAGTGCACGGTCAGACTTAGACTGAGGAGCGTGCACGGTCATACTCGGACTGAGGAGCGTGCACGGTCAGACCTAGACTGAGGAGAGTGCATGGTCAGACTTAGACTGAGGAGAGTGCACGGTCAGACTCAGACTGACGAGCGTGCACGGTCAGACTCAGACTGACGAGAGTGCACGGTCAGACTCGGACTGAGGAGCGTGCACGGTCAGACTCGGACTGAAGAGCATGCCACGGTCATTTGTCTACTCTCCATTCCAGGATATTTGTGTGTTCCTCAGGGTCAGCTGGAGCTGATGCGGACATCCTGGTGTTCCACTCCTCCCGTCAGGACGGGACCAATGAATGTTCCCATAACAATGGAAACTGCGCTCATCTCTGCCTGGCCACGCCCGCTGGAGCTCAGTGCCGCTGCGCCTCCCACTACACCCTGAACCCGGATGGACGGAACTGCAGCTGTGAGTGCACAGACATTTTATTCACGACTTCTGAAGTACATGCTGCCATGTGGGTTGGTAGTCCAATTCCTGTGCCATAGAGCTCCGTGCTTTGCCAAGATAATACCCACCAGCATTTTCAGCAGTTTACTTCCTTCACTTCTAAACGACATGATTGAGCACCAACACAAAGTCAAATTTAAAGTGACGCTGCATCTGCCACCTTGTTCTTTGGGTCATTACCCAACGTTCATGACCATAGGTAAGGACAGGATGGCAAATCCAGGGCCGTGCCTTCTGCTCAGAAGAGGCGGAGCATCATGGACTAGATGTGTATGGCTGGGGGGGCCTGGCTGCCTTTTGTTTCTGTTTTCTGTCCTGTCTTTTGTTTTTCCTTCCAGGTGGCTTGCATTTGGGACTGAGTGGCTGTGTAGCTGAGTTTATCAGGACCTCACCCTGATCACCTGAGGCTGATCACCTGCGGCTCGTCAGGACTCACAGCTGTGGTGCTCTACATGAATTGGAACATGGTGGCATTTAAGACTGGAGTACACAGTGTGTATTTGCCAGAGACCCGACCTTGTGACCAGACGGGTGAGATCGTCGTCTCGGAAGCCATCTCATATCAGTGGATGCAGAGAACGTCCAGGTTGATGCATGGTCTGTGAAAGAGGAGGGGGTGAGGTCTCACGCTCGTCAGCACACTTCCCGAGGTACGTTAGATTTTGTGACTAACATTTATACAGTCAGTAAATGTGGTGTCCCTCACCACCTATATATTGAGCTGTATGTTGGTCGTGTAATCAGCTTCCACTGCAGTGGAGTTTGTGAACTGGATGTTCCATGCCTGCAGGGTGGGAAGCTGCTTAGTAATCAAGCCAGGAAGTGTTTTGCTGTTTGTGCACCTTTTGAGCGTTCTCTCTGTGTGTTGAGTGTGGACTCACATAATGATTCCTTCTTTCACAGACTTGGTTTGTCGCGGCCACCTGGGGGTGTCGGCGGGGGTCCTTGGGTCCGAATTGGTTCTGACTCCGGACCGTTAGCGCTGCTGGGAGCGCACCGCAAAAACAACCACGCCAGACCGCGCACTTTTATATTTATCACAGCACTGTTATGTTCATTAAATTCTGTTATCCTTTGTACCGTGCTCTGCTTATTTTATACTGGGTCCTTCAAACGCTGGTCGGTCTCCGGGCTGCGTCCGACTCATAACAGTAGTCTCTGGCCAAACATCACGGAACCCAGCGGTAGCAGAGACGGTAATGCGCCGGGAAGGCGGGCAGCAGACGTTCAGTAGTTATCGGATCAGTTGTGGGTGCTCTCCGCCCGGATGGTGCGTGTTTGAGAAACCATTATCGAATACTGATTTGAGCTCTCTTTGCAGCCGTGTTCCTGTGTGTGCCTTATCCGAGGGTCGTGGTGGAGTGTGACTGGCGACGGCTTCGCGTTCACGCTCCGAACCGGATAGAGGTTTAACGGGAGCTGCAAGAGTGTGTCTGTAATGGGTGCACGCGCACGGCGGAACTCTGTGGCACGGGTCGCTGTGCTTCCCGTGTGACAGTTGTAGCCCCGTTTCCCGGATGAAGATAACTACTGCGTCTGTTGTGTCAGCTCCGGTGTTATTTAGTTAAATCACATTTTTGGTTGTGTGTACACAGAGCTGCGCACAGAAAGGCAGCATGAGTTTGTTTCTCGGTTACCAAAGGGGGTTTTTTCATTTTTAGCACTTTGGCTCCCTCTTTTGGGACTGAGTCACATTACCGTCAAGCTCTTGAAAGTTGGAACAGGTGTGTTCCATTTGTTTGAGCTTGACGGTATAATCACTTATTAGTTTTGTGTGTGTTCATTTGTGTGGGTGTTTTTGAGTTGGTTTTTGTGTGGGGTTTTTATTGTACACTATTTAGTGTCTGGGGTCGTGACCCTGCAGTTCTGTCTGGAGCAAAAAACGGACCCAAGCAACTTTATGTTAGTCTGTTAGTCTTTCTTTTTATTTCTTTCAGTTTCACCTCCCAGGGTTTGATGGGACGGTCCCTGGGGGGTCATGGGGGGGGTAATTGGGTTGTTTTGGGTTGCACCTGGGGGGGGGTGTTTTTGTTTGTTGATTCCCTGTTCCACCTCCGGCTTCAGCGCGCCTTTTGAGCCGTCTGCCATCGGCGTGGCTGAGGTTTGGGGCAGTGGGATATACCCGCAGCTGGTGGCTGGTTTGGAAGTCGGAGGAGTGGCGCCGTTTGTGCCGTCTGCCATAACCGCTGTTCCACTCCTCCCGGTTGGCTTCTGGGGTATAGTCACGGTTGGTGACACTGGACGTGCTTCCAGTTTCCACTGCGCCAAGGGGGTGGGTTGGGTTGTTTTGTTTGTATGTTTTATTTTCTCCTTTTGTTTCCCCCCAGTTTCCGCCCTCAAGGTTTGACTGTGGTGTCCTCTGGGGGGGAAAGGGCTTGTGGGTCCATCTAGCCATAGACGGCGGGGCTGGGTCGTTGGTCATGAGGGGAGGCGTCTCCTGGGGTTGATGGAATGGTCCTCTGGGAGGCGCTGGGAGTCCCCGTGGGTGACATTGGATCCCAGAGGGACCTCGGCTGTGGTTATTACTCCTGGAGCTGGCGGGATGTCCTCTGGGGGGTGTTGGTCCCTACATGTCGTTAGGGGGGGGGGGGGGGGTGTTAGTGTTTTATTTGTTAGCTTAAGTTTGGGTTGTTTTTCTTTTCTCCCCTTCCCGGGGTTTGATGGAACGGTCCTCTGGGGAGGGTGGGGGGGGGGGGTGTTAGCATTTTTATTTGTAAGCTTAAGTTTGGGTTGTGTTTTTCTTTTCTCCTCTTCCCGGGGTTTGATGGGATGGTCCCCTGGGGAGGTGGGGGTAGTTTTGGTTGTTGTGTTTTTGTCTTTTTTGTTTTATGACTAATCAGACTGTGAACATGGTTGGACAAAGGCTGACCGCACAGGTTCAAGAACTCCTGGCCACACCTGTGCTAACTGACTGATAGAAACAAGGGCAAAGATGCAGCCAGAGGAGAAGACATCAACCGTTCTGTTAGATGAAGATTCTGTTGGAAGATAAATGCGGATACGGTTTCCAGCCATGGTCCCTGGAGGGGGGTGTTTCTCCTGGGCCAGGGTTTGTGTGGTCGCCGGGAGGCTTCCCGTGAGGGTGGGGTTACTGTTGTATGGCTGGGGGGCCTGGCTGCCTTTTGTTTCTGTTTTCTGTCCTGTCTTTTGTTTTTCCTTCCAGGTGGCTTGCATTTGGGACTGAGTGGCTGTGTAGCTGAGTGTATCAGGACCTCACCCTGATCACCTGAGGCTGATCACCTGCGGCTCGTCAGGACTCACAGCTGTGGTGCATCTACATGGATTGGAACATGGTGGCATTTAAGACTGGAGTACACAGTGTGTATTGCCAGAGACCCGACCTTGTGACCAGACGGGTGAGATCGTCGTCTCGGGAGCCATCTCATCATCAGTGGATGCAGAGAACGTCCAGGTTTGATGCCATGGTCTGTGAAAGAGGAGGGGGGTGAGGTCTCACGCTCGTCAGCACACTTCCTGAGGTACGTTAGATTTTGTGACTACATTTATTACAGTCAGTAAATGTGGTGTCCCTCAACCTTATTATATTGAGCTGTATGTTGGTCGTGTAATCAGCTTCCACTGCAGTGGAGTTTTGTGAACTGGATGTTCCATGCCTGCAGGGTGGGAAGCTGATTAGTAATCAAGCCAGGAAGTGTTTGCTGTTTGTGCACCTTTGAGCGTTCTCTCTGTGTGTTGAGTGTGGACTCACATAATGATTCCTTCTTTCACAGACTCGGTTTGTCGCGGCCACCTGGGGGGTGTCGGCGGGGTCCTTGGGTCCGAATTGGTTCTGGCTCCGGACCGTTAGCGCTGCTGGGAGCGCATCGCAAAACCACCACACCAGACCGCGCACTTTTATATTTATCACAGCACTGTGTTATGTTCATTAAATTCTGTTATCCTTTGTACCGTGCTCTGCTTATTTTATACTGGGTCCTTCAAACGCTGGTCGGTTCTCCGGGCTGCGTCCGACTCATAACACTAGAGTGTTCCATCTTTCAACATGTGAATATTCTTAGCATTGGACTCATAAACAACCATTATTTGTCTGCAATTAAATGCAGATATCAGAGGACAACTCCGTCAGATTTCTCATCATTATGATCTATTTTCATTTTTTGCTTTTGTTGGCATCCACATAAAAAAAAATCAATGTGAATAAATTTTAATGTGGATATGGAAAGAAACTAAGTATTCCCAGTATTGATGCTATCGTACGTGTGAACAATTAATACAGAAAAACTGGTGCAGCCCTGCGTCTCGCAAGTAACAAACCCACTCACTCACTCATCTTCAACTGCTTATCCGGAATGGAGCCACGGAGTATAAAGCTCAGCTGTAACTAAACCTGAATCTGAATACCAGGTCTTAACCCAGAAACCTTTAAAGGACTTTGTCAAAGTGAGAACCAGCTCGTCTTTACGCGTCTTTAGTTATAAAACACTCAAACGTGTCCTCACAAACTCTGAAGGACACGCTGAACATGCTCAGTCTATGTTTCACACGCTGCTAGCGCCTGAGAAGCTCTCTGAGCGCTTTCAGCTGTTTCCCTTGGCGCTGTGGTGTGTGTTAAGGCTTGACCCTGCATGTTTGTCCTCCCTCCTTCTGTCCCTGCAGCTCCGTCAAGTTTTCTGCTGTTCAGTCAGAAGGCCAGTATCAGCCGGATGGTTCTGGGCGAGCAGAGTCCAGACATCATCCTGCCCATCCACATCCAGAGGAACGTGCGAGCTGTCACCTACGACCCACTGGACCGCCTGGTCTACTGGCTGGATGGACGCCAGAACATCCGCAGGGCCAGAGATGATGGCGCCATGGTAAAGCACACACTGATACACACGCACATATACATACACAGTGTTCATGGTCAAAACCCACAGTGACCTAAAGGGAAGAAGCTGGAATCTCACCCACAACCTTCTGACTGTGAGGCAACTGAAGGACTGAAAACAGAATCTCCTTAGGACACAACGTGAGCCGGTCGGGACTGGGAGCTCTGGTGCCCGTGTCTCTGCACCCCTCAGTCCACCGGTCCAACCCCACCTCTTCAAACTGACCCTCTGTCCTCAGCACTCTGGCATTTACTCACTGGGTCATCTGATCTGGGAAATGCGCCACATGACCACGGGGTTGTAGCTGATGTTAGCTCACCTCATCTGAGAGGAGTTTGGCACCAGATGGTACTGAAGACTTTTCCATCAGAATCATGTCGCCACTTGCTTGGAGGACTGCAGTGCTTCAGTACCAGGTCAAAGGTCAGGAGACCACAGGTGCTCGTAGAATCGGCTCCTTGTCTACCCTCAGTGTCGTCGCAGCTCTCCACTCCTTGCCCAGCCTGAAGTTGATAACAGGTTGGGCACAGTGACTCCTCTGGATGGTATTTCAGGTGCTCTTTGAGATGAAATGCCTCTTGTGGTGATCTTCGGTGACTTCAGTTCAGCCATGTTGGCAGCGTTCAAGGTCTTCTTAGATAGTAGCTCTCACCATTCTGTTCAGGTCATTCCTTGTGTCTTTGCACGTCCTCCATCCAGATGGTGAGCCAGACAGGAGGCTGCAGATTTACACAGTTAATCCTTAAGTAAACCATGTTTCACAGCGCCAGTTTAATGCTCAGATTTACTGTTCTGGATTAAGATGGTGAAACTGGCCCACTAGGTTGTAAACGTTAGTTTCAACTTTGAACTCATGACTTTACTGTGTGCGTCTGTCTCCAGTCTGTAGTTGTGAGCGGCAGCGGTGGTTTGTCGGTGGAAAACCAGGTTCACGACCTGAGCCTGGATGCCTACAGCCGCCATGTTTACTGGACCTGTGAGGACCACCAACACCATCAACGTTCAGCACATGGATGGACACAGCGTGGGCGTGGTCTTGAGAGATGACACCGACAAGCCTCGGGCCATCGTGGTCAATGCAGAGAAAGGGTGCGCTGCAACTCCTCCCACAAAACAACTGTTTGGTTACTGTAATCTTGTCTGTGACGCCGGCACTTTGGATTCCAACAGTAACAATGGCCAGAGTAAAAAAAAAAGAAGCCTGATTTCAGATTGAGTTGAATTAAAGTACGTTGTTCTGATTAAAGCAGTGGAATAATCACTGTTTAGTAAATAAGCAGTTAGCAATATCCAAACTATCATATTAGCGACTTATTTCGCATCATCCAGATCACAGCAATAATCCACGTGGATAAATCCACTCCTAATTCACTAAACCCCCAAAATACAAATCCTGAATATATATATTCATACATTTATTACATTAAATTAACTCTATACAATCTCCTAAATACCGGTTCACCATTTTAGTAGGTTTCTTTAGTCATAGTATTTATGAATATGGGTTGATAATAAAATATACTTTATCATGATCACAATCAATAAATGTGTCTATAATTTGTTGAATCATCCATCTTTCATTAATTATTGCCTAAAATACTGAGAAAACGTGTTCTCGGGTCTTTTAAACTTTATTAACCCAGTTGCAGTTCAGAATTGGTAAATACTGTCATTGGCACTGATTGGCATCAGGTGGGTTTTCAGCACCTTGACATTGCACCAAATGCCAGTCAAGCATGAGCTGAGCGCCTCCGCTGTGAGCAACAGGATTTATAATATGCTCAAAAATTACATACTTACATACATGCTAAAAAATACATAATGATAATGTTGCTTGAACAGGAAAACTCGCTAGCACAACATAAAACTATGCTATACTGGGCTAAAATTAGCATTGAATGTCACTAGCTCACATCAACACATTGCTACCTGGCATGAGCTGACTGCCTCCATTGTGAGCAACATGATTTATAATTTGCTTAAAAATACATGCTGCGTGCTGCCAACATAACACATAATGCTAACATTACCTTAGCACGGAAAACACTGTAGCATCATATATACCATACTAACAGGCTAACATTACCACGCAACATGATAGCACAACATCATGCTGTGCTAATGGGCTAGCACTAGCATACAAAGTAATTATCATTACTTAAGACGCTGCTGCCAGGCCAGTGTTAGCATGACAACTTGCTAATGTTAGCATGACATCTCGCTAGCATTACATAACGTGTTGCTAACATGACCATGCAAAGTCATTAGCATCACATAATGCAATGATTATTGGGCCAAAGGCAGCATGAAAACCACGCTAGCACCACATAACACTGGGCTAACAGGCTAACACTGGCATGTAAAGCCATTAGCATCACACATATGACGCTACTGGGCCTGTGTTAGCTTGAAACCTTGCTGGCATCTTGTAAGGCATTGTTACCATGAGTATGAGCTGCTGCTTCCATTGTGAGCAACAGGATTTATATGTGCTTAAAAACATAATTAGTAAAAAAAATCTGTTTTAGAAAATGCTCCTGTGCATCTTCAGGTAATTTTTTCATGTTGCCTGAAAAAAAAAAGATTATTATCTAACTGTATGTTTTTTTTTTTTCTGGATAGACTCAGAATTAACTTTAGAGATTTTGGGTGTTGATATGTTCCAAACATATCAAAATCAAAATCAAATCAATTTTATTTATAGCGCCAAATCACAACAAACAGTTGCCCCAAGGCGCTTTATATTGTAAGGCAAAAGCCATACAATAATTACAGAAAACCCCAACGGTCAAAACAACCCCCTATGAGCAAGCACTTTGCGACAGTGGGAAGGAAAAACTCCCTTTTAACAGGAAGAAACCTCCAGCAGAACCAGGCTCAGGGAGGGGCAGTCTTCTGCTGGGACTGGTTGGGGCTGAGGGGAGAGAATCAGGAAAAAGACATGCTGTGGAGGGGAGCAGAGATCAATCACTAATGATTAAATGCAGAGTGGTGCATACAGAGCAAAAAGAGGTGAATAAAAGAAACACTGGGTGCATCATGGGAACCCCCCAGCAGTCTAAGTCTATAGCAGCATAAGTAAGGGCTGGTTCAGGGTCACCTGATCCAGCCCTAACTATAAGCTTTTTCAAAAAGGAAAGTTTTAAGCTTAATCTTAAAGTAGAGAGGGTGTCTGTCTCCCTAATCCGAATTGGGAGCTGGTTCCACAGGAGAGGAGCCTGAAAACTGAAAGCTCTGCCTCCCATTCTACTCTTACAAACTCTAGGAACTACAAGTAAGCCTGCAGTCTGAAGCTGCGTTCACACCGGGTGCGACGCGAGCAACTGCAGCCACAGGTTGCCATGTAATCCCTATGTAAGGACGCGTTTTGGCGCCAAACCGTGCAGCGTGACGCGATGGACGCGAGTGAAGCGATTTTGAGCGTTTTGTGCATTTGTGGCGCGATATTGCATCGCGTCACGTCTTGTTGCTCTCCTCCCCAAGTTCAAAAATCTGAACTTTTTCGTCTCGTCGCGCCGCGATGACCAATGAGGGACTAAATATGTAGTGACGTGGAGATGTCTGGAGTTTGACTGAAGATGTGAACATGTCCTGTATCTGGTAGCAGCCTGTGAGCAGGACTTATACGAGGTCTATTAGAAACGTATCCGATTATATTATTATTATTTTTTTTTTTTCAAAAACCATATGGATTTGAATCACGTGTGATTACATCAGACATGCTTGAACCCTCGTGGGCATGCGAGAGTTTTTTCACGCCTGTCGGTTACGTCATTCGCCTGTGGGCAGTCTTTGAGTGAGGAGTCGCCCACCCTCTCGTCGATTTTTTCATTGTTTAGGAATGGCTCAGAGACTGCTGCTTTGTTTGATCAAAATTTTTTCAAAACTGTAAGGCACAACTGAGTGGACACCATTCGATAAATTCAGCTGGTTTTCGGTAAAAAATTTTTAACGGCTGATGAGAGATTTTGGTCTGGTAGTGTCACCGTAAGGACGGCCCACGGTGCCTGACGGCGATCTGCGCTTCAAGGCGGCAGCGTCTCGCCGTTTCAAGTTGAAAACTTCCACATTTCAGGCTCTGTTGATCCAGGAAGTCGTCAGAGAACAGAGAACTTTCAGAAGAAGTCGGCATGAGGAGTTTATTCGGACATTCCATTGTTAACGGACATTTTGTAATGAAAGAACGTGCGGGCAGAGTCGCATGTCGGGCCGGACCCGACCACGGGGGTCGTGACAGGAAAAACACCTCCGTGTTGGAAACCTTAACGGGCAAGTTGGAACATGCCCAACTGTTAAACAATTTCTCAGTTACTCTCTTGTTGAAAGCCATCAAAAGCCGCCTGAATTTTACAAATGGTTTTCAACACGGAGGTGTTTTTCCTGTCGCGGCGCACACAGATTCGCCGAGTCGTCACAGAAATGACTCGGCGAATTTGCGCGCACGTCTTTCATTAAAAAATGTCCTTAAACAGTGGAATGTCCGCATAAAGTCCTCATGCCGGCCTCTTCTGAATCTTCTCTGTTCTCTCACAACGTCTTGGGTGAATTAAGCCTTAAATTAGGATGTTTTCAGGTCGAAACAGGCCGACGACGGCGCCTGGAAACGCTGCGCGACGTCCCGCTCCGTGGGAAGTCCTTACACCGACAGAAACACCCCATAATCTCTCATGAGCCGTTAAACTTTTCACCAAAAACCAGCTTAATTTCTCAAATAGTGTCCACTCGGATATT